>NC_062520.1:10565345-10567845 GCF_022655615.1 Tachysurus fulvidraco | reverse complement strand
GTGACTTTATATCTCATTATTGCAACTTTATACCTCAGAATTGCGACTTTATATCTCAGACTTCTGACTTTTTTCCTTGCAGTTCTTCTCTGGACTCTTGAAAGAACATTACAGTGGAATTGGTTGTGGCGTAGATGCAGTAAACCAGATGATGCAGAAGTGGCATATTTTATACACCAACAGCTTCAGGCATCAGAATGTCAACATGGCTATCGGTGGATGCACCAGAAACTTTGGATGTCTGGGATTATTACAGACAGAGAAACTGTCCACCATTAATGAGACTTTTAGATGGACAAAGTGTGGATATTCATTCATGAGGTCCTCTACGTCGAAGTGTATATATGACAGTCGTGGGCAACACTTTGTCCATCTTAAAAGTCTCATTAACTGAAATATAAAACTGCTGCATCATCTGTTTTGTGAAACGACAATGAAACTAATACTATATAATGTTATCCATGACCATACAGCAAGATCAAAATCAGTAACTGGTAGAAACTATGTGAGTTAGAATGATGAAATATATATGGAAAACATTTCTGTGGAAAAATACAATAATTGCAAAAAAGAAATTCTGAGATTTAAAGTCACAATTCTGAGACATAAATTCAGAATTCTTAGATATAAAGTCACAATTATCTTTTATTTTTTTAAAACAAGTTTCCATAAAAAGTTTCTGGATAATCAGAAGAAAAATCCTTTTAATCTGAAAATTTGGAGTCTTAAAAATTAAAATAACATTTTTGGAACACTTAGGAAAGGAAAACATTTTGTTCGTAGATAAACCTTACAGAACCTTTAACACTTGCACAAATGAGTATTAGATACACTCTCAAAATCTTCTGGTTCCCCTCTGAGGGAACTATTAAAGGTTTTACATACAACACTTTTAAAAATAAAGATAATAAAAACTCTGACAAAAAACATTTAAGAATATTTATTGATTGAATAAAGGTCATTGTCAGTGGTTTAGACTTAGGAATCACACATTAACACTGGGGATGTGGTAGCCTAGTGGTCATGGTGTTGGACTGCCAGTCGGAATGTTGTGAGTTTGACTCCCAAGTCCACCAACCTGCTCCTGCTGGGCATATATATAAATGAAGTAAAATGTAAGTTGCTCTGGAGAAGAGTGTCTGCCAAATATTGTGAAACAAGTTTAGTACCATGTTGACATATTATTATTCTGGTTTGAATTCCTCCCTCCCTCCCTCCCTCCCTCCCTCCCTCCCTCTCTCCCTCCCTCCCTCTCTCTCTCTCTCTCTCTCTCTCTCTCTCTCTCTCTCTCTCTCTCTCTCTCTCCCACACACACACACACACACACACACACGCTTTCTGTTCTTCCTCAAGACAGTTTTAATCGATTATGGTGAAATGGGCCTCAAGCACAAAACTGGTGGTGAAGTGGTTAAACCAAGTACAGAACTTCTCCATTCCGAGCCTGTGTGTGGTCACGGCAGGAGTCTGTACCAAGGTGTGTACACACACGCACACATGCACGCACGCACGCACGCACACACACACACACACACAAACACACACACAGACACACACACACACAGACACACAGACTTTAATGAAGGACACAGTGTAAAAAAGAGGAATGACAAAAAAGAACTGGTGATAATGTTTACATGCATTAGATAAATTCTGTCTGAAACATGAAATCTGTGTGTGTGTGGTGTGTTTTAAAAACATGAAGATGTACAGTAAGTGAGCGCTCGTCCAGTTCATCATCGCTAATTATGTCTCATTCTACACTGTTATAACATTCAGAAAATGATGACTGCTACGGATGACTGCTTAGCCTTCAGAGCAGGGGACAAGAGGGCCCTATGAACAGCAAGGGCCAGACTGTTCCGAGCCATAAGGGAAGCAAAGTGCGCACATGCCCATACAATCCACATCCATTCCTGGACAGCAGAGATACCTTGCGCATAAGGGCAGGACATCCAGACGGTCACAAACTACAAGACAGCTTCACCTGCCTGTTTCAGTGTCACCTCCCTCCCAGTCGGATGACTTCTGTGCTCTGTTTGAGTTGCAGAACAACTTAATGGCAAGGAAGTCCATCCCTCCCCAATGACCAGGTACTCTGTCTAACCAAGTCTGCAGTGAGGAGAACTCTATGCAGAGTTAACCCATCGTAGGCAGCTAGATCAGACATCATTCCTGGTGCTCTGGGTATGTGCAAAACAGCTAGTGGATGTCTTCACTGACAACCACCATCGTCCGAATACTAAAGAAAATTTACATTGTCCTGCCTCAATGGCTATCATCCTGTCCTACTCACATCCATTGTAATGAAGTGCTTCGATAGGCTTGTCATGAGGCACATCAAGAGCCAGCTACCACCTTCACTGGACCCCCTGTAGTTCGTCTAAACAATTACACGGACGATGCCATTGCCACGACCCTCCATCTGGCCCTTATCCACCTGGACAATAAAGATACATATATACGAATGCTGTTTATAGACTTCAGTTCAGCATTTAAC
>NC_062520.1:10392845-10560345 GCF_022655615.1 Tachysurus fulvidraco | reverse complement strand
GGAGTGATCTGATATGGACTAAGAGACTATATTGATGCCCCTCAGTATTCTCTGACTCTAATTCTGTGATTTATAATGTCAGAATCTCTCTACTAATATTGTTACAGCAGTTATCAATTCCACAATGTCCATTCTTCCATGAGCTGGAAGTTAATGAAATCACTCTGGCAAGTGACCTGGAAGTACAGTGCATCTGTCTACACATTCAAAATTCAACAGCGAGTCAGCTGCCTTTTGCACCTCTATCCTTTGAGTGCAGCATGCAAATAAAATGTGCACAAAGGTATTTGTCTTGTATTATATAATCACCATCAGTGTCATTTTCATTATCATTATTATTATTAATATTAACATTCTTAACATAATAGTTATTTATGAAAAAAAAAAATCAAACGTATATATTTTCATCTACAGTTTTTTCTTCCGCATTTCAAAGCATGCCAAGGAAATGACAGATTCTGCATAGTGCCGGCTATATGAGTGCCAAGATTTGATTCCTTTACAAGACTCTTATGTATAGTACATAAGAAGGAGGGAAAAAAAAGCAATCCAGTGTAAATACATTAACAAAATAAATTAAAGCCAAGACTAAAAAATATATACATACCTAACAGTTGTTGGAGAAGTAGATATGTGAAAAAAAACTCTCTAATTATTTACATCTTGCAAGTTAGGGGGATCTGTAAAGTGCACAGCAGTACACTAAACAAATAACAAACACAAGGATTTTGGTTACATAATAGAGGTGACCACGAGTGTACACTAGAACACAATATGGTGTCACACACAATTGAAGGTTATGTTAGTATGTTGGTGATGAATGCGTTCCCATTATGAATACATTTTAAATATTGAATTCCAGGGATGTATATGCTGCATTGTCTGTATATCTAAACATTGTTAAAGAGCTTACGTTACCTGGAGAAAAATCTGATGAAGGCTAGAAAACCATTTCTTGCCAAGAAAGCAAAGTATCTGAAGTTGTTTTAACAGCACTCACCGTTTAAAATACATTCAGAATTTGACACAAACTTCCACACAACATCAAGCCACATCGTTGGAGAGAAAAACCTGTGCAGACAGTCGGTGCTTTGGTTGTTCGCTAAGGTGCAGCGTTCGGAAACATGAAGATCTGGTTGCACTGGAGTGGTTGCTCTAATTACATGGAGGTCAGCTATATTTTGGAGAGGTATTAAAAAAAAAAAAATCATGCTCGTACGAGAATAATGACTTGTTTATAGCGAATGAGTAGAAATCAGTCTTGCTGCACTTGTATCACTGTCTGTTCCATTAATAGCTATGTGCTGATTAAAAGAGAATGTGCTCTGCAATCTCCAACATGTTATACATTAGAAAAGAAGATTGTTGGTGCCAATCAACAAATTTGATTTTGCCTCCATTTCTTAAAAGAAAATAATCTTTGGGAAAATTCAGGCATTATCCGGTATCTACAAAAAAACCCCAACAACTTACGATTCAAACAGTAATAGTAATTAACCCACTCACCATAATGCCTTTTTTTGTCAGCTAGTGTTACTGTACTGTATATGGATGCTTGCCAGTAGCATGCAGCACAATAGTTCCCAGAGCAAAATGTTCTGCTACCTGAAGAATCATATGCAGCAATCTTCATCTTGATGGAGCTGATAAGCTTATTTTAAATGTGCCATACAGTGCATGTCGATTGCTGTACTGTATACAATTCAATTCATTTTTAACTTTACCTCATATCTCACACACATACACACATATACATAGATTTGGGTAAAGCAACTGATTTTTTTTTCTGCAGTCTTATCCAAAAAGAGAAATATATTAATGTGAGGTTGTGGGTTCTAGGGTTAAGTATTGCTAATAAACCAGGACGTCCCTAATAAATATAGGTATAAAACTTCATTTTGTCGAAACTTTTAAACGATGCAAACTTGGACAAATATTTTTAACATCACCTGACATCATGCAGGGTTTAATACAAACACATATTATGCTAACTTTAGCATTGAAGCCACACTATATCCTGCAATGCACAAAAAGTTGATATGTTCTGTTATGACATGGCTTTGGACACATCCGATTCCACCCTAATGCAAATCAGCCGATCGAGTATGTGCTCACTTTCCTATATGTTTTTAACCACAGACATTAAGGGAGAAAGAGGTGGTTCGACAGGACAGACAGATCACACAAGGTGTTTCTGTTAGGCCAGCTAACACTAAAAAGTTTAAGAAGTCTTTTTCTATTTTTTTTTTCCTTTTTTTTTTTTTTTTAACTTTGGAAGCGCTGCGAACATGATATAGATAAAGATTCTGCAAAATTTCAGTGCAAGACAGGATGGCTACTTAAATTATTATTTTCGTTATTATTCATCTATATTAATCCAATACTGGATAACAGTAATAAAGGGACAATTTTAAGATGGATGCTTTCCTTTGGGTGAATTCTGCTTTTAAAACAAAAGCCAATAAGTTTGAACAACGTTCGGCACACCTTGCTCACCCGCATTGCTCTTCATGCTTATTTAATGTCAGTTTGCTAACGTTTCCACCAGTCTTGAGGACATTTACAGCACAGATTTTAAAAAGGGCCTCCATCCTCATGTTGTACTTATGCTGATTACGGTCTTTAAGTCCGGTAGATTTGGACAGTCCTCCTTCAGCTCCACATACGCATGAGTCTCAACTCATCCCTCCATTCCCAACCCAAAGTCAGTGCAAAAATAGGAACGAAGGGAAAAGACCCCCCTCAGCTCCATGTGATTCGCAAGGAAGAGAAAGAGGGCTTAAACAAAAAGTGAGAGAAGTAGTGAGAGAGGCAGGAAAATGAGGAGCCTCGTCCCATCTGTGTTTACTCTCTCCACTCATTGTTTCTTCGTCCTCCCTCATTCGTTCCCTCCCTAGCTCCCAGGGTCAGAGCTGTGTCTTTGCGGTGTCCTTGAGTCCAGAGGTGTTTGTGGTTCTTGGAGGGAGAGGCGCCGCTGCATGTTGGGGTCTGGAGGCTCAGAGTTGTGTTCCAGGCTAGACACAGCCTGTGGGGGGGTGGCTCCTGGGCCAAGTAAGGGCTCCCTCATGAAGTGGAGAGACTCGCACGACTTGCCAGGGAATTCTTCAAAGTCCTGAGGGTCCAGAATCTGACAGATAGATGACAGACGTTAAACAGAAATAGGCAATTTAAAGGTAATTATAAATAAAGTAAATTTTATTGTCATCCCAATCATATTGATATAATGGCCACTTTATTAGTTACAAATTTTTCCTTCCAATATTCACTGGAATATATATATAGTCCATCACCTTTACCCTCAGCTTCTTTAGCAATACAGTGGCCAGCTTGGGGGTGTGTTTGTAGTCGTTATCATGTTGGAATACTGCCTGCTTGAATGTGGACACAATTGTCTTTGTACTCCTCACTTGGTTGTCACCACACATGCTTAACACCATCTGAACTAAATAGGTTAATCTTGGTCTCATCAGACCACAGGGCATGGTTCCAGTAATGTCTGTTTACTTATATCTTAATATTTAAGACTACAGTATAATGCACATATGCACATTGCCTTTTGTACATCCATGTGTATCTATATTCTATATCTTTCTATATTTAATTCCACATTATACATCTTTTATATTTTATTCTTATAGTTTTATTGTTTACTTTTATTTCACTCTTTTATAGCTATATTTTCATCTGTGTTGTATTTTTTAATAATTGCACTGTAAATGGAGCGGACCTGACTCACATTTCTCTGCTGTTTATGTATGCTCTATATAATTGTGTATGTGAAAAATAAAAATCTTGAATCTTTACTGAAAAGGTCTGTTTGTCTTCAGCAAACTGTTTGTGGACTTTCTTGTGCACCATCTTTGGAAGAGGCTTCCTTCTGGAACGAAAGAACCTGTAGACCAGTAGACCAGTATGGTCTGAGCACTAACAGACCGACCCCCCCACGCCTTCAACCTCTGCAGCAATGCTGGCAGCATTTCTAAACACAACCTCTGGATATGACATGACCACTTGCACTCAACTTCTTTGATCACCCATGACGAGTCCTGTTCTGAGTGGAACCTGTCCTGTTAAACCTCTGGTCTTGGCCACCGTGCTGCAGCTCAGTTTCAGGGTCTCGGCAAACTTCTTATAGCCTACGCCATCTTTATGTAGAGCAACAATTCTTTTTTTCAAATAATCAGAGAGTTTTTTGCCATGAGGTGTCATGTTGAACTTCCAGTGACTATATATATATATATATATTGTACCTAATACAGAGTTACAGAGTCATTTCCAGAGTGAATATGGTCACTCTGAAAATAGGCACATATTCACATTGTAAATTCTAGAATATGGCTTGGACAATAATTCTGCTCAACAAATACACGTGCATGATACGCTACGTTATATCTTAGTTTTTGTATCTGATATCAGATATACACCTGTGAGAGTGAGGATAGTCTCTCAGACTCCATAGTTGTGATAGTCTGGATGAGTGAGTCTTCAGGACCAGGGCTTGAGCCAAGGTACAGGGATACCTGGGGAGGTGAGGACACTGTGCTGTAGGCTGGAGGCACCATCGTCATCTGCCTCTGAAGCAATTGCATGATTGCACTGATGTCTGTGGACATACGGGTCTCCAGCCTTCAAAACAACATAATTAATTCATTATATAATGCACTACCGTATACAAGAAGGTTAAAAGTAGATTATGTTTTGATCAGTGATATCAAGTGATCAAGATGTCAGCTGTATTGTTATATTAAAAGGCAAGCTCCATTGGGCATGTGGTTTTTTTGAAGGAGTGGTATTTCTGCGCCTATGACCTGTTGAGTTGTGTCTGCAGCATGTCCAGCCTGTTCTCCAGCTGACTCCGCTGCTGTCTTGAGATGCTGTGTAATGGGGTGTTGTGCTGAGGTGGTGGTGATGGGAGATTACAGCGGGGCAGCTCCTGATACTGACGACCCCGACTCTCACCCCAGAAACTAAAAATGTTGGACACACCTGAGAGTGCACCTAAGGTAGTGAACATTATGTAAAGTCAAATTCAGTAAATTGTGCATCAAAAAAAATAAAATAAATAAAAATAAAAAATCTTCCTTTTCACTGTCACGCATTAATAGACTGAATATACTTTTTATTACAATCTTACTGTATGTAGAATACATTTAAACAATCACAGATTCATTATAATTAAGTGAAATAATAAAACTATACATTTTAACCTTATACAATATATCCATATCTGAATGCATGACAAAGACTCAGATGAGGCTATCACAGTGAGAGTGTTGCACAGGAAATGCCATTATATCCCTCAGAAGAGTGAAAATATGTTTATTTTTCTTCAATTTCTGTAAGACTGCATGGCTGCTTTCCCTAACGTCCTGATGGTTTAAAAAAAAAAAAAAAAAAAATACTGTTTATACTTTAATTCAGGACAGAATATATTCATACAATGATAAAACAATGATGATTAATCATTTTCTAAAAATTTCTGTACATTTTTATTCTGTTTCTATACTTCTGTAAATCTGCTTTGAGACAATGTCCATTGTTAAAAGCACTACACAAATTAATAGAATTTAAAATTGAATTGAAATGAAATGAAAGTCTAAATATTACAGCTATAGTTACTAGTTTTATTAGATTTTTTCCCCCTGCTTTGATCTTACCTGAAAGGGCATTGCAGGTGTTGCCCGTTTTAGGATCTGCTTCCCCCTCAGGGTTATCATTAAAGTTTGCAGACGTGCCTTCTGCTTGAGAGAGCTCCAATAATGTTGTTGGTAGAATGGAGCGTGTATGAACAAGATCCTCCCCGTCATCACCACTGGAGTGGGAAGAGATTGAACTGCGAGGCCCCTCAAGGTCCGGTTTTAGGCCCTCATTCTGGTTACTCCTGGCATGTTTCCTGTTACGTCGCACTGGCTTCTGATTCTTCTTGATTTCTCCTGCATCAGCATCATCTTACAAAAGACAGAAATAATACTAGATAAATGGCTTACCAACAGAGCAGTCATAAACTTTAAGGCAAGATAAGTTACATATCAGAACATCAACATCAGTACGTTGTTCTTATACTATTTTGGAAAGTACCTTTTTCTGTTCGCCGTCGGAAGGAAAGCTTTCTTTTGCGGAGTTTGTTAAAGCCAGTACAGTCTGAATCATCGCTGCTCGGAGACCCAGGAATCATGTTGGTCTACAGTAATAAGTCTCATATCATTATAGTGACAATTTAGCAAAGTGGTTCCTTTCCACTTTGTGGCAACAGTTTGGGGAAGTATGTGTGGAAAGCTTTGATTGTCAGATGTCCACATACTTTACAGTGCATATATTGCATGAGAGAGAGATGATGATGAAAAAAATATCGTTTGACTATTTAAGGGTCTCGCTCGGGAGTAATGACTTACATCTCTCAGGTTGAAGGTGATTTCCAGGTTGCTCCAGAAGTAATCTGAGAACTCTGGATACATGTCCAGAACCTCCAGAACATCCTCTCTGTGGATCTTGTGCAAGTCACAGTAGGTAAGAGCCCTGACATCAGCGTTGGACTTGCCTGGTCGAGCATACAGGTTGATAGGCTCACCAAATATATCATTCTTTCCTGTGGAAAATAAAGAATACAATATAAAGATAGGGACATTTGTTAGGTATATACATAGTGAATTATTTTTTGTTATTTTCTGTACCAAAAGAATAGCTGGAATGGTTGTATATAAGTTGGATAGGTACATATTAAGTGATACAAAGTTACTGATTTTTTTTTGTTTGTTTTTTTAATTTGCTTATACTGTAGCTGAAAACTGGTACTTTCATTTAATTTCCAGCAGATGGCAGTAAAGCCTGCAAAATCATACAGAAAAAAAAAAAAAAAAAACAACCCAAATATACTGCTGTGTATTGCTCAACACAAGGTGATGCAAGGTTTTACAAATCATCTTAGAAATACACTTCTTTAAAATGGTAACCATGTAATATCATTTTGTTACACTCTACCCAAGTATCAAATAAAAGAATGTAATCATTACTGAATAAATAATAATTTTTAAACCAAATGTTTAGGTATTTACCTAAAATGGCCACCACCACATCTCCACGTAGTATTTCAATGGATCCTCTGGAAATAAAGTAAAGGGCTGAAAGCACATCACCCGCATGGACCAACGTGTCACCCGGTGGGGCGTGAGTAGTTTTGAATTTCATTGCCAGGGCTCGCAGGCAACCTTTACTGGATCCTTTAAAAGCTTTACAGTTCTGCAGTAGAGTACGATTCAGATGCAGGCATATATCTGCCTGAAGACACTCAGGGAAGCCTTTCAGTACCTGTACCAAAGTTGAGGCCTCAATTAGCAGAGTTTAAACTAACATAAGAACACATTAAATATATACATAAAATATATAGTCCATTAATAAACTATTTAGACATTGTAAAATTTCCTTATTTGTTACTGTGTGATGTTATAAGATAAAAAAATAAATTAGGGAAAAGTGAAATGATCTGAATCCAATGATGGGGCTTGTTATGACCCTCAAACTGAGATGAAATACATCTTCTTTCTATTGATCAATCTTTGAGCTTCAGTAACTACTTTATGGCCGTCAGGGTCCTGTCAGATCTGAAGCTAATTCTGGTCACACTGGGTACAAAGCAATATAATATATCCCGAATAGGACACAAGTCTGTGTAGGGCACCATGCACACACACAGATATCCATGGGCAATTCAGCATCCGTCTATCTAGATATTCTTGGACACTGGGATGAAACCAGGGAACCAAGGGACAACCCATAAGAAAATGGGGAGAATAGACAGGAACATACAGACAGCAACTCAAACTCAAGCTGTAATCAAGGACCCTGGAGCTGTGAGGCAGAAATGCTACCTACTCAAGAACCATGTCACCTTGCCTACAGTGTCAGAATTCAGCTGATTGGGCATGACTGAAAATGACACAGCTATATTTGTTTAAAGGTGATGAAAGCATGCTTGTGTAAAAACAAGCAATGCAGTGAATGAAAAATTTCCATTGAACCATAAACGCTTCATATCTATAAAAGGAAATTAATATGTAGATATACTGGGAGGATTGAGGGAAAGATGAATGGATCATTGTACAGATATCCTGTTTAAAAGCTTCCAAGACATCCATCTGGGGCAAAGTTTCACCTTCTATGAGTGAACAATGGTCCAATAAATGAACTAAAATAACACAGAACTAGCATTAGGAAAAATCTAAGAATGTTTCTGAGTTGTCCAATGTAAGCCCGGACAGCTCTATGGCACTTCTGACCTCCAGTATGGTTCAAAGTTTTATCTTTCCACACAACACTGACTCAAAACACACAACTAAATCAATATAGAAGTTATTTCAGTATGAATGTCTTTAACTGGCCCACCTAAAGCCTGGAAATTAGCGTCCAAAGCAATTCCCATTCCATCCTGAAAGAGCTTCAGAATTTCTCCAGAGAAGGATTTTCAAATGTGCTATGACTGTAGCATCACTCCCAATATGACTTTTTTTCTATAAACCCTGCCAATGGTGTTTAGTTAAAATGCTAAATAAAAGGTCTGAGTGCTGATGATACTGCATGCACTGCCTTTGTGACCTGACATAGTTCAGTGACTCTGGCAGCAACCTATAACCCATTCTCAGATGATCAGTCAAATTCGGTCACGCCAAGCTATTTCTATCTAATGTCGTCCATCTCATCAGCCTCTTTCTCATCATGAAGTGTCTCTCTGTTCCTGGAATATCAGAGTTTGCCATATTTCCTCATTATTAGTAATGAGACACTGAATGAAGTGGGTGGAGGAGAGGACCCAATTTCACTCAGACCCATTCTGCTCATCAGAGAATTCACTTTCCATCACATAATGCTCTTCACCAGAACATCATTAAGAATATAATAAGTGAATGTAATGGATTAGTGCATATACTGGCTTCACAAAGTATTTCCTTTAGCCTTGTTATTTAACCACTGAAATTGGAAAAGGAAATAGCAAAACCATTACAATAAAAGAACAGTAATCACAGCACCCAGATCCAGTTTGCTTAATGTATGTTTGATGTGAAGAAAAAAAAGTAAAAAAAAAAAAAAAATTAAATGAAACACAGAATGGAAGCTATATGAGGTGAGGAAAAATATTTCTGAGTCATCTTTGAGTCATCATCCTAACATACAAAGAGAACTGTAGTAATATTAGCAAGCATTTATCTGATTATCATGCCAAACACTTAATAGGACATATTTGATTGTGTGTGACTCACCGCATTCATATCGATTCCATTAGTGTAGGACCAGGCATGTTGGAAATACTCCTCCAGTCTTTGTCTAAGTGGGTTTGGGATTTGGTGGAAACGAATAAACTCTCTGACCCGGAGCATCTGAGTGTGGTAGCGTGCTGTACCTGAGTATAGCCGCTGAATGATGGCTGACACATTTCCAAAGATACTGGCATACATGAGAGCTAGAAAGAAATAATTGAATAATTAAGCATAGCTCATATAAATATCATCCCATTTCATTTGCAGAGGTTATTCATACTTTATTCTTCTTACTTTCAGTACATTATGTACTTAAATTACTTTCAGTCTTAATATAATTTCTTATATTAGAGAATTAGAGGTTAGCGGTTTTAAAGAGACATACTCTAACAGTAATGAGGATATGAACATAGCATTTGTCTAATCATAGACATTTGAAATTTGCGTACCCCTGCCCTACCAAAAGAAGCACTCTACTTTGTATGGCCGTCAGGTCAAGGGTGATTTCTGGTCTATCGGACACGTTATTTTTGAACTTTTTCTGAATGTTTACTGACCACATTTTCTGCTCAAGGTTTGGGATTATCTGCCATGCTGACTGCTCTACTGGTTTATAAACATTTTCCTGTGTTTTTTGACTATGTACTTTGCAACAGCTTTTGGATTTTTTGCTGTGTTTCCGCAAATGAATTTCCTGTCTGGTGCTAGGGTGGAAGTATTCTGAGTTTCATTATAGAATACTTCACCTATACTGAATCCAGTTGAGATTTCCCAGCTCCAGGCCATTATCACCCACCATCATTATTGGCCAACCTGTCCCAGGGAAGTTTGAAGTCTCTGCAGACCGGTGCAGAGGGTTTTTACACCAAAGTGAAAGACCTAATTTTCTTTGCACATTAACCAAAGACCTACTGGGAGGACAATACCAAGTGTGTCCTTGTCCTGTATCTCCTCACCCGGAAGGCCCTGGACTGGGCCTTTCGAGGTTTGGGAAGATGACACGCAGGTACATATCTCATTTGTTTATTTTGTCTAGATGATCCTGCATGTTTTTCGAGAATCTTGTACAGGGGAAAAGAGGTTTCAGTGCAGCTTCTTCAACTACATCAAGGGGCTTGCACTGCCCCTGAGTATGTGATGGTGTTTTGGACATTAGCAGCACCGAATGGCTGGAAGGAATGAGCCATACATTGCAAGATGGCCTGTAAACATGAAAATGTGTCCTTGTCACAATATATCACCCAGGCCA
Source organism: Tachysurus fulvidraco (assembly GCF_022655615.1). NCBI lineage: Eukaryota > Metazoa > Chordata > Actinopteri > Siluriformes > Bagridae > Tachysurus > Tachysurus fulvidraco. The sequence continues at coordinate 10,549,848 of NC_062520.1, read as the reverse complement.
CACATCTGGACAATCTACTATGTAGCAAACACCCCAGCTTTCAGAGCCAACTAACCCCCCATCATGGAGACCATTACACCCCATCCCCTATGGGGGGCCAATGAAATTTGACCTAGTGAACGCCTACAATCTTGTTCGCATATGGGAGAAAGACGAATGCAAGACACCATTTTCAAAAACTCTAGGGGGCACTTTGAATATTTTGCAATTCCGTATGGACTAACTAATATGCCTTCAGTTTTCCAATCATTTGTAAATGAAACCTTTTGGAATCTGCTTTACCAAAATATCTAAATAGATGATCTAGTCTAAGTCTATGCAGGCCCATGTCAGCCATGACGAATGACAGTATGTACAGTCCTTCTATAGTTATTTAAACATGAGCTGATAAATGCGAATTTCACCAGGACACATCTCCTTCTTTGGATATGTTATCAGTCATCGGGAGTCAAGATGGGACGAGTAAGGTACAGACCTAAACCAATGGATGCTGCTTAGGGTAATATTTTCGTCAAGACCAACAACAATGGATTGAGTTACTGCCATGGGCAGCGTACACTCACCCACACCGCTACCAACCTCAAACCCTTCCAGTGCATCTCAGAATATCGATGCCAATGCTTTCATGCCTCCCTCCTCAAGCTAGCCCCACCACCAAGAGTACAAACAACAACATTTACATTTCTGGCATTTAGCAGACACCGTTATCCAGAGTGACTTACCTTTATTTTTAAATTTATACAACTGAGCAATTCGGGTTTAATGCCCTTGCCCAGGGGCCCAACAATGGTGGACCTTGGTGGACCTGGGATTCATACTCATGACATTCTGATCAGTAATCCAACAGCTTAACCACTAGGCCACCACATCCCACAACCTCCCTTCCACCACTCGAATTTGAGGAATCACTGTCCTATCTCACAACTCACAACTACCCCAGACTCCCGCAGGAGGGGGGCCAGCTTCAGTACCTTGTTGACTAAGAGGGATTGGTCCCTGCCAATGACATCCTAGACCCGTTTCATATCTTAGATTTCCACCAAGCTAACCCAGATTGCCCGTCACTAAGGCCCAGAGTTCAGCCACAAAGGAGAACACCTTGAGGTGTTCCAAGGAGGACGTTGCCTGCCTTGGTATTTTTTGACCTTTTGCCTTTTTCCTGACCACATTTTCTGTTCACTGTTTTGGGATTATCTGACATGCTGACTGCTCTACAGGTTAATGAACTTTTGCCTATGGGTTTTATGGTATGTTTTTAACAGTGGCTTTGGATTTTTTGCGATGTGCTTTTCTTAATAAAACTCTGCAAATGGATTTGCAGTCTTGTGCTACAGGAGTTTCATTTAATTCCAAAGTAAAATATAATTCCAGAATATTCTTAATGTTAAATATATAAAGTAGCATTAGCATAAAAATGACCACCAATATTTGTGAATTAAATGAAAGCTTTAAATGAAGTCAATGCAATAAAAAAATGTTCTCTTTCGATTGAAAGAGTCTCTTTCGACTGCATCATGGCTTGATGCTATGGGAATGCCCTTGCTGAATTGGTTTCTGAACACACACCAATTTATTGCCTGAAAGGGGGAGGGGGGGGGGAAAGCAATGTACATCAGCAAAACCATAAAAGGTCACCTATGTCACATATCTTCAGCTTCTTTGTCTTTCTGTTTGTCTGTCTGTCCATGTGAATTGTCTATCTACTTTGTCATCTGTCTTGTCATGTTTATTGCATCCAAAAAAAGCAAAACAATATGTCAAGTAAACGATATAAAAGATGCATGCTGCTGTGCCTCCACTTTTTAACAGAGGTTGACTCGGACACGCTTTGTGTTTGTTGGAGAGCGGAGCACACTGTCAGCTCTTGAGAGAGATGGCTGTATGCATTGTCAGAAATTTTTTGCTGAAAAAGTACAGATCCCACTGAGCTTTGTTTTCATGCCAGGTTCCTGTTCCTTGTGGCTTGAGCCCGACATCAGCCAAGGTGGAGCCTAGTCTTTGGTCATGGGACTCGCAGGTGGAGTTGGAATGACGCTGGCTGTGTAGAGCCACTTTTGCTTTTGTGGTCAATACCTACATGACTGCAGGTCAGTATACTTGCTGAGTATACTGGGCAAGGGATTGAAGCAGTGGCTAAGCTCCACCAGGCCACAGACTTAGCCCTCCGCGACACCAAGCAGACAGCCTGTGCTATCAGCTGTTCTATGGATTACATGGTTGTCATATAGGGGTTCTGTGTTTTAATCTCACATGGATAAAGGGGAAAGACAAGGACTTTCTCCTGGACACCTCGATTACCACTCGGGGCCTGTTCAGCAAATATGCTATTTCTCTCCTTCATGGGGTACCAGGAGGCTAAATGTCAATCGTCAGTATTCAGAGAACTAATCATTAGCTGTATCTGGGACCCGGGGCATTGACTAGTCACTCAAAGCTGCAGCTTAGCTAATATGGAGAGGAACAGAAGGCACATGTGGCTGCTTCTGGCACAGGCATGCCTGGCGACTCATTCGCCCTAGTCTTGTGTTCCAACAATCCCCCAGTATGTTGCGTCCCATGCCAGCTTACTGTTTAAGGGGTCAGAACAAGTGAGGTTTCCAGAGTGGCACCTCTCAGATAATTTGGCTGTTTGGCAACTTTTGCCAAATGCATTTCTATGGCTTCTAGACACTATTAAAATAGTTCCCGAATCCAGTTTGCCACCAGCCCCTTACTTTAGAGGTTTGTTGCCCATAGTGTTGTAAACTGATTATATGCCCTTATTGTATAGAAACTTTGCTCTCTTTTGGACAAATGGGTCATAGAACATAAGAGCCAGGCTGGATCCAGAAGAGCTACATCCAATTTTAAATCTGCTCACCTTAAATCATACTCTGAGGATGTACAGGTATAACATGCTGACCCTTAAACTCAATGTGTTACAAATCACATCAGAGGACTGTTTTTCAATGATACACACTGTCACATTAAGATTTGGCCAGAACACAAGAAGTCTAAATATCAGTATTATTGGTAAAAATATCATTAATAGTATCAGATTTTAGCTCTTTCTCCAAGCAACTTCATGAAGTGCATGGATGCAGCCCTGGCTACTATGCAACTTCAGGGCATCCATGTAATTCAATAATATAATCAATTGCCTCATTTTAGCCACTTTTAATTAACTGACAGTGAGACATCAAGATATTACCGTATATATTATATAGCACCATATATCATATTCACAAGTGCTTTGATCTCAGACTGAACTCCAAGGAGAGTATTTTTCCTCCCACTCAGAAGACCACTTTTCATAGGGTAATTTGGAATCCAACCACTATGCAGCCACAACTGTCTCCTGCATTAGGCCAGGACCAATCTTTCCTCCAGGCCTGGAAGCTGCAGCATCTTATGGCAGCAGCAGCTAACATTATATTGGTTCTACTGCACGAGACTGGTTCAGTTCTAACTCAAGAGCAGGGGTTTTAATCCCCACAGTCCAGGGTTAAAAGGGTAATGCCCTAGTGGTTTTGTATGCCTCTCTTGTGCCCACTTTCCACCAGAAACTGGGCACTGGTTCAGAGCTAGTGCTGGTTCAAAGTTGGTTCCACTGGCGAGCCTTCTAAGAACCGGTTTGCCTTTCCATGGGCTAGAGAGCCATCACAGAGCCAAGTCTTACATCGCTGTATACAACGTTATACAGCAAAGATAGCAACGGCAGCAACGGCAAACACAAACACAACATCAACAATGGCGGATGTTGCTTTACTATTAATGCTCATGGCTTTGTAAACCTACATTGGCATCCAAATGTGGTGCATCCTGATTTTAAATAATGTAAAAATGGTGCTAACAACATTCTCTTTTGTCTTGTTGGTCACAGTAACCCTGCCCCATCTCCTGACGCAAGCGGTTCTTAAGTCTAGACCAGCAATGTTTTGGTGCTACATAAGAACCACTTTTCCTGGTTCAGAGCCTGTGCTTTGGGTGTCGAAAAAGAAAGAACTATTAGGCTCTGAACCGGCACTCAAACTGCCTTGGTGAAAAAGGGGCATTGGAGCATATCACAAGGCTCTCCTTACAGTCATCATGATACAATGCCCATGGGTTGGGGCCTTGAACAGGCACCCGACAGTGGCAGCTTGGTGATGTTGAGGCTTGAACCCCAATGTACCAATCAACAACCCAGCACCTTAACCACCTGCTCTACCACTGACCTATATAATAGCTCAATAACTCAAGCTTCTATCAAGCTGTGATATACTGTATAATTTAACACATTTCATAGAATTTTATTTATATGTAAAATGTAAAGATCTTATTTGTGAACAAAATATCCACATTTTTGAATAAAAGACAGAATTAATTTATATTACTGATACTCACATCCGATTAGCATGACACAGATGGAGAAGATCTTCTCTGAGTTAGTGTTGGGTGAGACATTGCCGAATCCCACACTGGTCAAGCTGCTGAAGGTGAAATAAAGGGCAGTCACATATTTGTCCTTAATGCTGGGTCCTGAGTTGGAAATGGAGTCATTGTAAGGTTTCCCGAGCTGACCCCCTAAAGTGTGGAGCCAGCCAATGCCATCATCGTGTTCAACACTTCCAATGGCGTACCAGATGCAAGCCAACCAATGAGCAATGAGTGCAAAAGTGCACATGAGTAGGAAGAGCACAGCTGCACCATATTCTGAGTAACGGTCCAACTTCCGGGCTACTCGAACAAGCCTCAAGAGCCTCGCCGTCTTTAGGAGACCGATCAATGTAGTTGTCTTGAAAGCAAAAAAGAGAAAGAGATTTAAACTTAGCAAATGTAAATATTCAAGTTACAAATAAAAAACAGCACAATTCAAATGCTATTCAAACAAATATAAAATTCATTTAGATAGTTAACTGATGTAATTGCCACCCTAGTACCTATAATTAGTTGGTACTATAGGAAGGTTAATGAATTAGAATGAGTGCATCCCATGATTTTTTTGGTACTTTCCAACTCTTGATCTTTGCTTGTTTACTTTTATGATTATGATTATACCTTTGCCAGTTAAACCTGTCTGGTTGTGTTTTAAACACCTGGTCTGGATGATGAGTTTGATTGTTAGAGTGCATCTAATAAACTAAATGCTTAGCATACACATTTGTGTCCTGATTACAACCACCACACATGCCCTTTGTGACTGATGCATGTTAGATGAAATACTATGAGACATAAATATTCTCCTGAGTCCTATATGTGTGGTGACATAGAGCTACCATAATTCCTGGTCATTACACTTGTCACAAATGTCATTATATCAATAAAGCAAATAAATCTCAAAGAGATTATGCTTTTGGCATGTAGCCTAGTTTTCTTCCTTAGGGCAGAACTATACAGTGTTGAAGCTGAAGGCTGAAATTCTTCCACCATAAGTCAAGTCAACTTATCCATCAGGATCACAGATAAGAAAAGCATAAAGGGAGAAAACTTTACAGTACTGTATTCAGTCATGGTCTACTGCATTTTTTTTACCCCTTAAATTGTTGGCTTCACAATTTATTATTGTATTATATAAATTCAGTACATACAGACTGAAGTAGTTTAGGTCTTTGGTACTTATAAATCTGATGATTTTGGCTCACATTTAACAAAAATTAGAATAAAATCAATAAAAAAAACATTTTTAGTGAATTGTTGGCCTTCTGGAAAGTATGTTTATTTACTGTATATGTACTCACTACTTGGTTGGGGCTCCTTTTGCTTTAATTACTGCCTCAGTCTTCTTTGACAGTGGCTTTCAGCTCATTTGCATTTTTTGGTTTCTTGGTTCTCATTTTCCTCTGGACAATACACCAGAAATTCTCTATGAGGTTCAGGTCTGGTGAGTTTATTGGCCAGTCAAGCACACTAGCACCATGGTCATTTAACCAATGTTTGGTGCTTTTGGCAGTGTGGGCAAGTGCAAAATCCTGCTGGAAAATGAAATCAACAGCTTTAAATTGCTGGTCAACAGAAGAAAGCGCTATGTGCTCTACAATTTCTTGGTAAATGGGTGCAGTGAATTTGGGTTTCAAAAAAAAAAAACCACAGTGGACTAACAGATGACATTGGACTTGAAGCAACTTGGGCTATGAGCTTCTCCACCCTTCCTCCAGACTCTAGGACCTTGGTTTCCAAATGAAATACAAAACTGAAAAGAAGACTTTGGACCACTCTGCAACAGTCCAGTTCTTCTTCTCCTTAGCCCAGCTAAGATGCCTCTGACATTGTCTGTGGTTCAGGAGTGGCTTACCAAGAGGAATACTACAACTGTAGCCAGATTCCTTGACACATCTGTGAGTGGTGGCTCTTGATACCTTGAACCCAGCCTCTGTCCATTCCTTGTGAAGTTCACCCAAATTCTTGAATCGATTTTGCTTGACAAGCCTCTCAAGGCTGCAGTTCTCTTGGTTGGTTGTGCATCTTTTTTTTCTACACTTTTCCCTTCCACTCAACTCAAAGTTAACATGCTTGTATACAGCACTCTGTGAACAGTCAGCTTCTTTGGCAATGAATGTTTGTGACTTAACCCATTTTTGAAGTGTGTCAATGATTGACTTCTGGACAACTGTCAGATCAGCAGTCTTCCCCATGATTGTGTAGCCTAGTTAACCAAATTGAGAGACCATTTTGATGGCTCAGGAAACCTTTGCATGTATTTATTATTACGAGTTGATTAAATGTTTGACAGTCACTATTTTCACATTTTTTGAGGTTTTTGTTAAATGTGAGCCAAAATCATCACAATTAAAAGAACCAAAGTCTTAAACTACTTCAGTCTGTTTCACTATTTGAGTTGAATTAATTAAATAAATTTAATTTATTGAAATGCACCTGTAAATATTATATTCAGAATGAACTGGTAATGGGCTTTAAACAGATAAAAATGCAAACACGAATTTGAGATTCATAAGCAGGAAATAAAAACAATATTCCTTACAATTATTTACGTAGAAAGGTACAGAGAAAAGAATGAAACATCCAGTTTAAGTCACACTGCATCAGTTTTAACTGTTACAACTGTGGAACATTTGGTATTATTAGCCCTATTAGGTCATGTAAAAACATAAATACTTCCAAAGCTCTGAGTCTAGCTAGAATTGAACTTTCTGGCTAACTTTTCTAGCTACTAGAATCAATACCTGTCAAACCTAGCATTGGCAAAGTTTAGATGTAATATTAGAAAATGAATTAAACATGCTATTTCTACTTAGACAGATCTCGTGCCTTCTAGGGTGACAAAGGAGATGCCACGATTTACAAGAAGCTTTGCTTACTCCAGTATATTCAAATATTCAAACACTTTACTAAGGAGAGGCAAGGGCTGCTCAAATTCATCACTGCAGTTTGGTGGATTAATTATTTAGAATAAGAGAAGGTCAGTGAAAATGATAAATAGGGACAATTCTTGCATTCGGTTGATCAAATTAAATTATAAACTAAAATGTCATGATGCTAAATTATTTACTATACTATATTAATTTATAGATAGTAGACAGTCATTGCCTGGATTAGGGAGAAGAGAACTTAAAATGTCTAAATAAAAAAATGAAGGAGTAAAAAAGTATGATTATTTGTTATCATTTCTTCAAAATAATACTTAAGTATGGAAAAATGCAATACAATTACTCAAGCGTTTTTCACTCCAATTGTAATAATAATGCTTCTTCCACTTATTGTTATTATTATTATTTAGTAACGGAACTGAAAATCATGTAGGTATGACAGAGAGGAACAAAACCCTTCATCACTGACTCACCTCCTCGCCGTTGTCATAGATGAGCAGGTCAAAAGGGATGGCGGCCACCATGTCAATAAGAAACCAGCCTTTGAAGTAGTGCACAGCGATGCGCAGTGGGTGGCTCACCACCTCATCATTGGCGTTTACATAAGTGGTGCGGAAATTAATAAGGATGTCAATGATGAACATGATGTCAACAACAAGGTCCACGTTGTTAAGTGGCTTGCAGTATGTGCAGGTATCGTTCCCCTTCTCTGTGCCAAGCAGGAAGGCAGCGCTGTATGGCGTTACGATGGCAGTGTAGATCACCAGCAGCAAAATTAGCCAGTCCCACACAGCCTTGAAGGGGCTGTAGTGCAGCACAGTCCACTTATGAATGCGTGGTGCCTGAAGCTTGTATTCAGGAAGGACATCAGCGCCTAGTGACAGCACCTGAGGAAACACAAGCTGCTTATCATTATTGATATAAATGCAATTATCTTATTATTATTAAGCCACTTAGTATTTAAAAATAACATTGGTCATGGCCAAGTCTTTTTCACAGTTTTGTTTGATATCCTCACATACACACCATATATTAGTCCTGACTAGTAAACAGCTCCCCCCAGTGCTAGTTAAAGAATTACTGCTTACTAGTAGCCAGTAGTAATTATTACACATTATTCAACAAATTCTCTTGTATTCTCCATTTTGGTTTGGAATTCAATAAAACCTACTTTACAGTTGAAAGGGTCCATGGCTGCAAAACTAAGAACCTTTAATGGGAAAATTGCAATTCATATCTTTGTACTGCTTCAGAAAAATGCCTCTATTTCCTCTGATATGTTTCACTGCACAAGCCATTTATTTGTCTTTCTCTCTCTATATACAGTATATATAATATAATGAGGAAACATCTCAGGTATAAATATTGAAGAGAGACTTTGTAATTCATCAATGCACACAAGATTATATGATCCAAACAATAATTTACAGAATAGAACATGTGCACGATCTGGTAAGAAAAAAAAATCATGCACATAAATCTTGATTAGAAATTCAGCTTAGTACATTTATTCCTGTGTATGTTTGGTATGAAATGATAAGAGAAGTTAATAAGTTTTTGGTTTCCTTACTGTGTTTTTGGTATTACTTACTGTACACCAACTCAAACCATACCTCTGATATCCATGATGTGAATATGTTATCCTGTCCTTCGTATAACCTGTATCTTTTTCATGAACATCCCGCTAGCACACAACAGCTTCATGCTCTCAACACTTACTCGTATCATTCACCAGTAGTTCAACTGGCAAAACCTTTTCATCTGCATGCTGCTTTTTACTCTATGCTGATGGTCTTATTGGGTAGCCATAATCGGTGACGTCACCTCATTCCCCTGCATGGGCTGCAGATTAAGTCAGAAATTATTTAAATATTTACACTGAATAAGTTTAGAGTTTGTTAATGTAGGTTTTTAAGATTTTCTGGACTCCCCATTCAATTATCTGAATCACCTGCAGAATTAGCTTTAAAATATAGTTAAATTAAATAATTTAACTATTTAATAATTAATTAAATAGTAAATTAGCCATTTCTATACCATAGTTGCAGGGAAGTGTAAGGATATGAGAAAGAGCATGACTGCATGTAGTTTTAAGTGTGTTATGAGTGGTTCGTCATTAAGACACAGGCCGTAAATTAGCTTAAAGCTGTTTAATATCTGGATGCACTTTTCTGAAAATATCATGGATGTAGAACCACACTCATCAGCATATCAACACTACTGTCTCACTGCTATATTTTCCCTGCCATACAGTATGTTACTACAGTGTCACTGTTATTAATAACGAACAATTCTGTGACATGGTAATACTTGTTTACATGCTGTTTTGAAGACTGTTTTTACTCTTTGCACATGCTGTCTTGCACATTTCAGTCAATTGCTGTTTTATACTATTTATTACAATACCTCATATATTTGCTAGTATTATATTAAGTGTTCATTCCAGTATTTTTGCACATGTACTGTAGTATGACTCGGTCTTATTGTCGTATCAGTCTCAGTAGGAGCTTAAAAGACTTAGTAAAATACAAAGACTCAAGAAGTGTGAGTGAAAGTTTAAATATTCAAATATTATTCTAATAAGGTATTAAAATGGGAAGAACGTGTGAAATGTCTAGTCTATCCATACCAACAAACAGGCTTGCTCAGTATGTCTGAATTAAACTGTTAGGATTTTTGATCCCTCTATTAGCCCGGCCATTATACAAAGAAAACTATATATGGATGTAAACCCTTTTTAAAAGTGTGCAATCTTTGCAGTTTTGCAGTGACACAGATAAAACAAGCTCTTCAAGAGGTCACCAGGTGTTTTACTGACGCTGACTCACATCATGGTAAAGCGAGTGTAGTTTTTATAAAAAGTTATTTTGCAAGCCTCACTGAGCCAAAAAAAAAAAAAAAAACCCTGAGCATATGATCCTTATATAAATGTGACTCATGGAGACAGAAATGTCCCCCAGTCCAGAGCTTTTGACTTTTCTGTGTTTCCACACAGCAGCTGTGATGACAGGTGCTGGATTACACATGAAAAGGCCAAACAGGTGCCATGAGCAACAAACTGTCTGCACTTTTACTCTTACAATAACTGAATGTGACCAGAAATAATAAAAAGGTGTTTTAACTACACAGAAAGCATTCTCTCTAATATAGCATCATGGCGCATTGATAAGCTGTAGAGCCCAACTTATCTATCTCGCTACATGTCCGAGTTGTTCGATATAGCAGCTTGCAATCCTGTGTATTGCCAATTGTCAATATCACTGTGTATGTAGCACAATAAATCATGATTTAATTATGTATAAGTTAAACATACTGAGTTTTTTCTTTCAATGGCAAGCAAAATGAAAGTAAACCATCTGCAGAAGTCAAATTCATCCTACGTACAAAAAAGTATTTCTAAAACAAAGTTAACAGTGTTATATTATTCAAATGCAAATGTATAATATATTTATATATAAGGATAGATGTTAGAGGTATATATTTATTACTTTAAACTTTTACATATATTTATTTATTTATTTATTTATTTATTTGAATTCTTATTTCTTATTATTTTTTCTGTTTCTATATTTCTGTAAAGCTGCTTTGAGACCATGTGAATTGTTAAAAGTGCTATACAAATAAATTAAATTGAACAGAATATTTCATTTGTACATATCATTGGGTGCTGATTAATTGCTATAAATTGGGAAATGATAAAAAGAATAAAAATTTTAACACGGATAGTTTTAGATTTAAAACTTGACTTGCTGAGTTGTGTTTCAGGTTGTTAAATCCTCAATATACAGCATCATAGTAACTGAATTATGTATTAAATAGGTTTTACAAGTAAACCATTATTCTAGACCAAAGATCATTATTAGACCAAAGATCATTTAGCAACCAATCAGACTACACAGACAGACAGACAATTTCATCACAGAGGAATTATTTAATTTTTGTCTCTGTTTTATAAAGAAAAACTGTGATACTCGCACATCCTCTTGCCTGGAATACTGGATTTTATCACATAACATTTGTGTCACTGTTTAATAAAGAAAAAAACTGTGATACTCGCACATCCTCTCAGATCGGCTCTGAGCCTATTCTCATCCACCCACCAGCTCTTCTCAATCATACAACATCTAACAACCAGGAAGGGTAAAGCATAACGCATGCCAAAAGCTGAATAAGGTAACAGGAACCTGCACTTTTTCCTCATAGCTCAAAGACACCCACAAAAAAAAAAAAAAAAAGCTAGTGTCATTGTGATTGACAGGAAAGAGACAGTATGGCATGATTGACATGGCAAATTTTCATCCTGTGACCTGTGACTCCTGGGCATCAGGATTCAAGTTTATGATTTCTGGCAAATAGGAGAAACACTGTTCTGTTACACACTGTCAGAGAACACGGGGATGAAAGCAGACCCAAACACAGGGATAACAAAAATAAAAAAGATTTCTTAACAAAAAAAGAAACAGTCAGGGAACATAAATTTACGAGGACTTGAAACAAGAACTGGCAAAACATGATACACACACACAAAAAAAAAGGACTCCGTGAAGGTAATTGCGACGCGGAGGAACGCCCCCTAATGTTCCGTCAGAGAATGTCCAAGCAAAAGTCCTGACAGCACCATGAAACCCCTATTGCTTTATTTTCTGATATGTTTTGTACTAATACTCGTACAAACTAACAGTGTTTTAAACATTAACTGGGTATTTACGTATTATTGTAATAAGTAAATTCACATTATAATATTAGTATGGAAGCATTTGTTATTTTACTGTGAACATCAGAATTCTCTTTTTAATTAAACAAACAACCAAACAAACAAAAACATAAATCAAAATCGTTTTTTTTTTTTGGTTTCTAGTTTTTTGGTGTACCAAGTTTCTTGCTTTCTAGTGAAGATTATATCTAGTTATAACACTTGACTTGACTTGTTACCCAATATATTGTTTAAAATAACACAAAAATACTAAAAGGAATTTTATGACATACATTCCCAAAGTTCCTGTTCCTACAAAGCAAAATAAGTGTTGAGGTCAAGCATGGTCAAGTGCGACAGTGAAATCATGGCCCCTCTGACACATTTAGCTAATGGCCTGCTTGAGCATGATGCAGGGGAGGAACTGAGCGCTAACCCCAGGACTAAAATTCCCTGTGAGTCACTGCTTCACTGCTGGCCTTTTCTCAACACAGCTGCACTGTTAAATGCCATACCACAAACACACCGACTTCCACTGTAATGTAGCCCACCTTCCAAAGTGTGAGTGAAATGTGTGAAAATGTCTTTTTGAACGACTGATAAGGATTTCTTTCAGTCCAAGGTTTCTATATTCAGTAAATGTCAAATTAACATAAAAATGTAAAATAGCCCAACTAAATGTTGTCTACCTGTAATAATATTTTATAACTCATGCAATTATCATGAAAGACCTCAGCTCGTTCATATTTCTTTAAATATTCCATGTAGAGCATGTTAAAAAATGAGGTGGTTTATCTTAAATGCAAAAGGCTTAACATCCATCTGGATAGCCTGAGCACAATAGCCTTTAAAAGCTTTGACAGCCTTGCTAGCCCATCTAAAATCTCTGGCTCCAGACACAAGAGCACTGACCTAATGTTGCTCCTCACTTCATGTGCCAGAGACAACACGCTTGACTCAGACATCACTGTTCATCACATCTCATTTTCCAGAGTCCCAGACCAGCAGTGTGTCTGCATTAAGGCCATACTCCTGTGTTAGCCTTTATTCAGAGACACAGCAGATCATTTTTAGTCCTCCTTGTAAAACAAAAAGGATTCCTCACTATAAAACTGCCAGAAATATTCATTCATTCATTCATTCATTCATTCATTCATTCATTCATTCATTCATTCATTCATTCATTCATTTCTATTTGCACAAACCTGGCCTAGGCTTTTATCTACCTGGATGTGAAGTAGGAATACATCCTGTATCGGACACCAGTCTGTGAAAGGGCATGATGCACACACACATTTGCATATTCATTCATTTTTCAAAACCAATCCACCTACTGGCATATTTTGTGTGGTGGGGAAAAAACAATCCAGAGGAAGCCCATGTATATGTAGAGAAAACCACCACACAGACATTAACCCATGCTTTAAGAAAACTGAGCAGCCATGCCACCCACACGACACTTTGTTTAAAGCATTTCTTGTCATTTAAAATGATCATATAAACCATAATCTGGATCTGGGGTGAACTTCCATCTTCCATGATGTTGCCTTCTAACTCGATGGTCATCAATGGTATACTATAGAAAAGCCATGTTAGATCTCATCTAAGGTTTACTTCAAAGACCCTCCACTATAATGGATTAAATGACCAGGTCTGAAGCTTTATGTCTTTTTTTTTTTCAATCTACAAAAAAAGCCTCTCAGTCTCACATTACAAGCGTAGGACTGCAGACATGAATTATAGATTTGATTTCTGCTATTTCTAGCCATTTCAAAATGTGCCAAAAATGATGCACATCAAACACAGGCAGTGCCCAGAGAGTGACAGCCTCCATTACCAGAGTTTGATGGCAGAGCAGCTTGTAATGACAAACACTTTCTCTGTCCAAAAGCACTGACAGTACCGAGAGTAATGAGGATAAAAATCACAAGGTCTCTTACAAAATGTCTTTGACTCTGCTTGCACTGCAGGATTTCATAATCACCTCTCATATATTAGAGGAATCTTCTCATTTTGAATTCTTACTATATTTATTTGACAAGGTTAGCATTCTGTGTGCTTTTTAATTTTAGCATCTTTTTATTTTAACCAATAAAAATGAGCCAAACTAGTGTTTCTATCACCGAGCTACAGTTTAATCCTGTTTTTAGCTGGAACTCCCTTTCCAAAGAGTACATTTAGTCCAACTTTCTTCATCCTCTGCTATTTCCATTTCACACCTTTTGATTGATTTGGCAAGGAGCCACACTGAATGCTAAAATTACAGAAAGCTGGAAAAAACAATTAATAGCACGACCGTCAAATAGCCCATAGAGGCTTATAGCAAGAAAAAATAAGCTGAGCTCTACGTCAATAAAGGAACTAGTTAAAAGGTATTCAAAAAGCATAATGATATAATCACTATGAGCAACTTATTATGAATGCACTTTGCTAGCTCAGGAATACCTTAAAAGTAGATTTATTAATAGCCCTCTCTCTGACTCCAGTGCATAAAATATTTCTTGATTCCAGATACAGATATGCATAATAAGTGCTTTTGAAGTGAATGCTTTGTCCCTAGAAGGGCTTTACAGTGATAAGTAGAGCCATTATGGGTTCCTCTTTATGAGTAGGCACCTGACAGCATAAATAAAATGTGCACCAATGAGTTAATAGCTTGCACTTATGGTGCAAATAAATACATAAATAAATACACACACATACACACACACACATTATATATATAAAAAAACATCAAGTACCTTTGTAGAGTTCTCTGCATTCTTCAGTCTCAAGCATCATTGCAAAATCTATCCTAGGCACATAATCGGGCTAGTGTGCAGACCACAACTATTTAATTCAGCTGTTCAAACTGAAGCAATGCCAGTATAGAGCCACTATCCTCAGATTCAATATTTCATGGGCCCCATGTGCACAGATGTACATATTGTGCAAGAGAGCCAAAGTTTCCCCAGAGATCCATTTCACAGTAATAGGACGCATAAAAATTTCAGAGGCATCTATTTCTACTGTAAACAATGTCTGGGACCGAAGCCTAGGATCTGTCTATATTATACAAGGTCTGGATAGCTGGTTATTTTGGCAGCTCTTGCTTTGATATCATGATAAATAATTTAGTCATAGAGCTTGAACCAGTATTCAAAATATTAATTTCTTTTTACACAAAAATCGCAGCAATTGTCAAAATATCATCAATGGGTTCACCATACTTTCCTTTTATCTGTATCTTCCAAAAAGAAATAATAGAAATAAATGGTGTGTATGTTTGTCAACCAGAAAGAAAGATTTCACATTTAGATTTTGTTCCAACATAACTGCATCTACAATATAACATCTGGAAAAACAACATTACTGCTGGATTTTATAGACGTTTTACAAGTTTACAATAGGAAGTGAGATATCACTTCGATAATCAATGTGATGGACATCAGTGTCTGTCTCATCGGTTAAAGTAAAAGTCATTCACAGCTGTTAAACTAGTCTCATTGCTTAACTGATCTCTAGTCACTCAAACAGTGGTCAGAAAATAAATGCTTGGTATCAGTGTATTTTGGTTATTCCAGAAATAAAAATGGCTGCTGCCCTCTGCACAACGTAAGTGAGCCTCACTCTTTTGATGACACTGATGGTACTGTTGCATTGCAAATGCTAAAGGAATCATGACAAATTTCATGAAATTTCAGTAGAGCTTTCATGAAGCTTTACCCTGTCTTTACATTATTATCAAATTATTACCCATCGGTTATCAATTACCGGTTCCTTTCACTTTTAAATAATATTAATAAACGGGAACGGGTTTTAAGCTGGATGTCCTTCCTGATGCAAGCCTCCCATTTTTATCCGGGGCTCGGGACCGGCACTGAGGGTTAACCCTTCAGTGGCTGGGTTAGCGCCCTGCCCAGGAATCAAACCTGGGCCGTGGCAATAAAAAGGCGGGATCCTTCTGAGGGACCACATAGGGGCTATAAATAGAACATAATATATGAATAATTTATATGAATCTAAATTAATATTAAATAAGTAGAATATGTACTTGGTGTATAGACTTACTACATAAATTTTGTATACCATCAAAATTGATGGTAAAATATAATGATCTCATTCATCTACAAAGTTATACTACAGGAAATCTCAAATGGTCCCTCACAAATTTTAAACTAAACCTTTCACAAATCAAAAAAATGAACAAATTAACAAAAACTGTTCTTAAGGTGGGGGGCATGGTGGCTTATTGGTTAGCACGTTCACCTCACACCTCCAGGGTTGGGGGTTCGATTCCCGTCTCCGCCTTGTGTGTGTGGAGTTTGCATGTTCTCCCCGTGCCATGGGGGTTTCCTCCGGGTACTCCGGTTTCCTCCCCCCGTCCAAATACATGCATGGTAGGTTGATTGGCATGTCTGGAAAAATTGTCCGTAGTGTGTGATTGTGTGAGTGAATGAGAGTGTGTGTGTGTGCCCTGTGATGGGTTGGCACTCCGTCCAGGGTGTATCCTGCCTTGATGCCCGATGACGCCTGAGATAGGCACAGGCTCCCCGTGACCCGAGAAGTTCGGATAAGCGGTAGAAAATGAGTGAGAATGAGTGAGAGTGTTCTTAAGGTGGTCTTTATCCACACATTAATTCATAAGACTCATGGTGAAGTTAAGGTTAGCTCTTTATTAGCTTGTGATTACTACTGTACATGCTTTAACTCATTATTAGTTCATATTTAAGTAAGTGTTGATTCAAGTATTAGTGCATTATTATTCATGCACTGTTATATTGACATTAGATTGTATATTGTAAATATAGGAATGTGAAGAAAGTTACATTTATATAATAATATAATAATAATAATAATAATAATAATAATAATAATAATAATAATAATAATAATAATAATATATTTATAGCTGACTTATTCAGAGGGATGGACATTATTCAGAGGGATGGACATTACCTCCTTAAAGACAGCTCTTTTGAGAGCTTGTGGAAGCTAAATTTTTTAAAACTTTGAATAAAATCCACACTTGCAATGAATCAGGATTTCATGATCCACATTAATAACAAGCAAGTGCCAGTCACTATGCATGAATTTCCAAGTGAAATACATCAGGAAACATTTTTCAAATATTTTATTACCATATTCATGGAAGTTATCAAAAAGTGAGGCTTCATTTCTAAGTGCGTCATTTGTCATTTTATAGTAATGTTGCATACACATGAATGATTTCACTTATAAATCACAGCATTTCACAAAATTTAATCAATTCCTATTACCATTACTGTTTCTTTTTTAATGTATGTTTGTAGCTACCAGTGACAGACAGACATTGTTCTGCCACCACTTTAATGTTTTAACACATTTTGTTCTTTGCACATACATCACTCTACATCACACACACACACACACACACACACACACACACACACACACACACACACACACACACACACACACACACACACACACACACACACACAATTTAGAGATGCCAATCAGACTACAACACATGTCTTTGCACTGTGGGAAAAACTGGAAAACCAGAAGGAAACCCCAAAGCATGGGGAGAATATGAAAACTCGGCAGTAGCTCAGATTAAAGCCACAACCCTGGAGGTGTAAGGCAAATAAGATAAGACATATTTATTAATAATTTTTTTCCTGAATTTGTTGCTTAACTGTATTTCACCATCATGTAAAAGATGCTTGGCCATGGAAGCATGACACCAGCTACAAGTATTTCTTAATAACTGCTGACAGTATGGGATACGCATAATTTACTTTGAATATCTGCTTGCCCGCTCTCATCAGAGCACCACAACAAGCAAATTTAACCTAAAATGGTCTATCAAATGTGTTATATGTAAGTCAGCCCAGAAACAGACTATTACATGTCACTTATAAAAGGATTAAATTAGGTTTTGATCAATTTTGATGTTTTTCTATAAATAATATACTTTGACATCTCTACTCTAATAAAAAAAACAATATCCTCCACTAAATTGATAGCCTTCCTTTGGCTGTCAATCTGTAAAGATCATTTCAGTTAAGAAGCCAGTTTATTATATGCTGCAGTAAAGATGGTCAGTCTGCTTAGATGATTTTGAAAACTATGCTAGCACTTCTCACAGTTTGTTCAGACATGAGCTTAATCAATTGACTTTGAGGTCAGATACTGTTTTTCTATGATGCTCCTGTACCATTACATTATAATCAAAACAGAGAACACACTGTACAGATGACAGCAGACAAAGTAAAAAAAAAAGTTAAGATGACCTAATAAGAAGACATTGATAACAAATCGTTTCCAACTAAACAGAACTGACTAAAAGCTAAGATTATTTTTCCCACCAGTAGCACATCACACAAGCAGATCACACAAGTGACGACTTACTGATAAGGTTCATGTTTAACTCAGCTAAGGAGACTGAGACTGATATGGAATCTGGAATGTAATCTTTAGATGTGATGTTTGCACATCTGATGTTTTCCCAGGCCACCACAAAATATGGGACATCTTTGAGAGAGACTAGTATGGTTCGACTGTGTATGAATCTGGGAGAAGGTTCTAATCATTACTACTAAGACCAAATTTATGCCTTTGCATGTTTACGAATGCATTTATGAATAATCTCAAGTCCCTTGGGGAGCAAGACAGCCACCTCTGCAGCAGGAGGCCATAGTCTGATAAAAACATGTGCTCTCAGAACACATGGATTCCTCTCTAATAAAGTCAGTCACATGGAAACCGCCAAGCCACAATCAGGTCAACATTAGCTGACGTCGACTTTACCGGGCAACCATTAATTTTAGTCAATATGTTCCTCACGTGACATTTAAAGTCATCCTCAGTCAAAGAAAAGACCCATCAGAGGCATGTTCACTGCAAGGTATAAAAAGCATCAGTGAGAGTCTGAGAAAAAGCTAAATGTCATTTAACGTGAGAATCTGGCATTACGATTTAATACAAAATCTACTTCGAGAAACACATAAAATCAATGTAGGTTATTCCTCTACTTCCAAAGGTCAGTGAGAAAAATAGAATTAAATGATGATTGGTGAATGATTTAAAACCATTGAAACATTACACTGACACGCTTATTCTCTGATGAATGCATGTTAATGAGACAAGCAGCAAAAAAACTCAAATTTACAAACAGAACCCAAAGGACATCTGCTTTTCTGTCCTTCAGTTACTGTACACAATATAGCTTAATTTATGCAGACACCTAACCATCAAATCCATATCTGGTTCTTACCCCAAACCTTTCCACAAAATGCCCATCATGGTTTAGAATGTCTTTGGATGGTATAGTGTTAGAATTTCCCTTCACTGAGGCTAAGAGTATGAACCCAAACTTGTTCCAAAATGATATTGCCTCTTTGAACAAAGTGGAGACATGGGTTGCCAAGGTTGGAGTTAAAGAGCCTGAGTTGCTTGCATGGAGCCCTGACATCAAACCTCAAAAAACAACTGGGATAAATTGTAATGCAGGGTATTAGCCAGGCCTCCTTGTCTGACATCGGTGCCTGACATCACTTACAGTACGAATGCTCTTGTGGCTGAATGGGAAAAATTCAGTAAGCAGAAGACTTGAGGTTATTATAAAAGCAAAAGCAGGACTAAATCTGGAATATGATGTGCAACATGCACAAATGTCTTTGGTGTATGCAGTCTGCAAGAAATTATCAAGAACCACATTCCTAGAGACTTGAGATCTTACTATCCCTAGTGAGAATTCTGACAGAGAGGCAAATATCTGCACTTCTCATAAATTGTTCTGACCCTCCTGTCCAAACCAGTAGTAAAAGTAATTTTCTACGGTGTGGTGTATTGTTGCAGCAGTTAAAATACTGTTTGGAATTTCATCTTATTGGTGCAAAGTATTGCTTTTTTACAAGTGATAAAAAAACAACAGAATAAAAAAACAAACCTTTTTCTTTTCTCATGCTTCCTGGGCATTAATGGTCATGTTCGTCAGCAAAAAAAATAAACTTAAAGAGAAATTGTCACATTTCAATCAAGTAAATTCCATTCGACGCTCTTCCTATTCTTGTAAGAAGATGCTGTTGTAGCCGACCTGCCTCAAGGTTTCATGTGCTCATCTCGACACACTTTTCTGCTCACCACAGTTGTGAAGAATGTTTATTTTGCTCATTTACACTTACTCAAATCAGTCAGGCCATTCTTATTTGACCTCTCTCATCAACAATGTCAATGTTTCAAGACTATTGTTTATAAAAATCTCATGAGATCAGCAGTTTCTGAAATACTGGCTCCCATGCCATGGTCACAGTCACTGAGATCACACATAGGGAACATTGAATGCTGTGGTGGCCATTCCACCTTAAACTGGGAAATTTGTACATACACAAAAACTTGTAATAGAATCAGGGATGCAGTCCCTGTATCTCATTTATTCTCCTTTGTAAGGTCATGTCTGACCAGGTTTTCGTTTTCTGAGATTCCATAGGGTGTAGTTGTGCTATCTAGTACCATTTCTTTGAGGGCTTGTTATATAATTATACAGTACGATTCACACTTAGGTTCTACATACGCTATAAGCCAATTCGGAAGCAATATGACATGTAGTGCAATACTTTATCTGCTGTCCTCATCGTGAACAGAGAATCAATAATATATATAGACAAAACCCAGCGAGCACCAACTGGGTATACAGTAAACATCCAAACTGGCACTTGAACAATAGAACCTCAGATTAAATGTCAGAATACAGATCTTTTGTAACTTTAAAGTTATCCCAGTAAGATAAGTTTCCCAAAAATAATATACATAGGAATATTAGAGAGAATGTTGGTTGTGGGGTGGTGTTATCATTTCCCACACAACACAATCTGCAATCTTGATGAAATGTACTTTATGAACACTAAATATACTTTCCAGTAGCTGTTCTGTAGAAAAACTATTCCACATACTGTGGCTAGTCTCCCAATCTGCAAAACCTTATGCTATTGTAGAAACATTTTGATATATTTTTCAATACTGTAGAAAATAATTGTTGCATACTTCATACATGTACTGTCACATTTAACTATTTTTGAATAAGAAAGTATCTAGTTTTACCCAACTGTTACTTTTCAGTCAAGAGACACAAACACATTTACAGCAGAATGCTTATTTAGTTAGGATGCCAGCCAATTGAAAATAAATATCACAAAATGTGTAATCCCAGATTTGTTATCATACTGTGTTATACAGTACATCACTGTCCGGTGCTCTATGAGTATGAGTGTGCAGAGTGGGTGGATGAAGAATCTGACAATATTTCAAAAGACCAGAAGCTGAAAAAGCCCTAACAGAAATAACAAGAGCAGTTTATCTCGAGTGTGTAAAGCATTCATGCAATCACATTAAGTTGCAATGCCAAAGATCTCAGAACAGCATTGTGGAATATAGCTCAAGGTAGTAATAAGAGCCTTCAGCCAAGAAACATTTTTACCCAGTTCAGATTTAAAAAATGAAAAAATCAGAATGAATAATCCTATTCTTACATCATCATCATTGTTAAATAAAAATGTAAAAATTACTCACGGTCGTCAAAGTGCCACGAAGCACTCAGGCAGATTCAGATAACAGCATCTCTAACACACACATGCACAAAAAAACACACCTCTCTCCCTTCGGAAGACAGCTGCGGGGCATTGGTGTGGTCCCAGCAGCGGCAGCTGGTGGTGCCAGGCTCGCAGAGTGGCATGGGCGCAGAGCACTGGAGCAGCTCGGTCAGAAGCTTCAGCACCAAAGAAACTACCATGATCCTCAGCACTGCATCGGGCTGCCACCACTGCCGTTCTCCGGCTCTTCAGGACTCGCCGCCACCACTGCCGGCACCTCTCGCAAGGTGCTTCGGCAAAGGTGTACCTCTAGCACCACAGTCGACAAAGCCCACCACATCCCTCAGACTGCCCAGCAGGAGATCAACCCATACCCTGGGTGTCTACCTTTCTCCAACTTGCACTGTCTTCTGACTCGGAGAAAGTGAATGCTCAAGAGGATTGTTATTCCGACACACTGATGTTTATCTGTTCCAGTTGAGAGAGCTTGTAAAGCTCAGAGGCTCGTTTCTCTCCTGGCAGATGCTTCAGTGCTCCAGCTGCCGCTCATCTGTTTGATTTTCTCAATGAGTTTCTTCTTGTGATTTTCTCGCGCTAAGCTGAACATAAATAATTCACACAAGCTGAGAGGAGGAGAGCTAAGCTGTGCCGAGCGCTCGGATGTGAAGCAACGTACAGACAAGTGGCTGGACAGCAACAGGAGCCTCTTCACATTAGTGAAACAGTGATGTTGGGGGATGAGGCTTCATGAGCGCATCAGCTACAGCCAGAGAAAGAGTGTGTGAGACAAAGATAGAGAGAGAGAGAGAGAAAGTGGGAGAGAGAGAGAGAGAGAGAGAGAGAGAGTGGGAGAGAGGGAGAGAGAGAGAGACAGATGGAGAGGGAGAGAGAAAGAGAGAGAGGAAGAGAGCTTGTTCTGCAAAGTGATTGCTAAGAACGAAAAAAGTCTTGCAAGTGTGGCATGCTGCGTTGTGAATAATCAAAGAGGAAAGGAGGGAGGCAGTGAGCATGTGAAAAGAAAGTACATAAAAAACAATTTAAAGAGTGATCAAAAGGAAAACAAGTATAAAGGAA
The DNA here is from genome assembly GCF_022655615.1 of Tachysurus fulvidraco. Classification (NCBI taxonomy): domain Eukaryota; kingdom Metazoa; phylum Chordata; class Actinopteri; order Siluriformes; family Bagridae; genus Tachysurus; species Tachysurus fulvidraco. The sequence continues at coordinate 10,527,241 of NC_062520.1, read as the reverse complement.
TAATATAAGCACGTTTTGAATATGACAAAGTTATTGGAGCAAAAGGAGATTTAAACATTACCCCTATTTTCTCATTTATTTCCAATTCACCAATTAGTCTCCACAGGCTGTGTTCCAGTGTGTATCGATTGGTGGCTTTTCACATGTTTCAGAGTGACAGTGCAGTGAGCACCAAAGTACACACACACACACACACACACACACACACACACACACACACACACACACACACACACACACACACACACACACACAGTGGAAACTGGAAATATCAATAAAGAAGCCTCTATTAATAGAATTGGCCATCATCACCACCACAAGTAAAATTGCTGTAGCCACAAATCTATCATACTTTTTCTATCATAAAAGTGATTTGACTGTTTGATCCACATTTATGTATCTGTGAGTACTTGAGGGAAGTTTCTTTGGTTCAGTGAGAAATCTCACTGACAGCTGCCTTTGTATGTGTGTGTGTGTGTGTGTGTGTGTGTGTGTGTGTGTGTGTGTGTGTGTGTGTGTGTGTGTGTGTGTGTGTGTGTGTGTGTGTGGTTCAGAGAGGATACTGTGTCTATCCTCTGGCCCTGTAGGCAGAAGCAGACCCAGAAAGTTAACACACATGCACACTGTAAAGGTCAGTGAATAACACTATAGGGCAGGAAACACTAGTAAATGTGTGTAAAATATATCCCAGGCAGCTATGTGTTTACCATGATCTTTTCACGTATAACAATTTTACCACTGGTAATAGTCTCTTTGCTAACCTTGCCCTTTTCAATTTTTAAGTTATCATACCTGATAAATCAATTCAAAGCTTTGCACAAAGCATTAAAAGTTATTAGAACATAGGGCTAAAGAATTCTCGAAACTCAGTTGGTCAGAAGGTGTTGATTAATTATAAGCTCTGACGACAGTGTCAGCTGTAATCAAATCACAGATTTTACATTAACGTGCACATTCTAACATGGTATTGTTTCCATAGTAACGGCTAATTTGCAGGAACTGGTATGAAGGATGTTCCACATAATGTAAGAATAATAACAAATAGATAAAAAATTGTCTTCATATTTAAAAAAGAAAAAAAATATATAATCAATATACGGGGGATTTGTACATGATTTCTATCAGTTGATAGTAAATCTGTAGCATTATTTGGAGAATGGGAAATCATTTATTTATTTGTTTGTTTGTTTATTTAAAATATCTAAATAAAATACACTTCAAATTTATTAGTGGTGAAAGATCAAATTTCATATTCAATTCACTTTAATTTTTTTTTAATTTGTGCTGTTATTTAGCACTTTTAGCACTTTTTGGACATTGACACAAATCAGATTTACATAAAAAAAGTGAGATATTCATTTTTTATTTATGAATGTATCCCAAATGTGCAAGCCAGAGGTGATGATGGCAAGGAAAACTTGCCACAGTGCAATTGTAATTAATTTCCCTTTGTACTATATAATCCTTATCAGTTAAAAAGAACTCTATTTTGTTGACAGTATATCCTGTTCACTGACGGAGATTTCAGTGTAAAACTGTTCATAACAATTGCAGGTGTAAATCCAGCATAACAGTTGTAGTCGTGAGCCATAAAAGCAAAACTTCTTATATTAATTGCAGTTCAGAGCCATAATTATGGCTTCTAAGTATATTTCAATCTGTCCAATTTCATCATTTTCAGCAGCAGTGACTGTTTTCTAAGTAATGAGACTCCAACAAGAAGTTGGGTATCAGGGTGGATCATGCAGTTCCAGAGACTTATGACTTCTTCCAAGCCAACTGCACCTTTTTAAACCACAACAGCATAGAATAACACACTGAGAAAAGTACAATCTGCCCTCTTACTCATATATGTGGTTGCAATGCCCATGATTGGCTAGTGTTACCTTGATGAAGCCCTTGTTCTCGGCATAATCTCAAATACTTTGAAACCCTGCCCTGGATAAGGCAGTTACTTAAGGTGAGTGAGTTACATGATTAAAGATGAATGAGTTTAAACACAGCCTTATTTAGCTATACTAATGTGCAAGTAAAAAATCTTCTAAATATAGAAAAACAAGTGTACCTGAGCAAAGTGGGCATACTTAAATACAGTACATCTTATCCGCTCTCCAAATGCAAATACATTCAGTTGATTCCTAGCCTCAGAGATGATTGCAACTTTACTTACTCTTGCCCACAGAGAAACTGTAAAGAGGAGCCACCTGCTCTCTCTCTTTCTCTCTCTCTCTCTCTCTTTCTCAAATATCCGAGGCATTACTTGCCCTCAATAGTAACTGACATGTCCTGTTCAGTTGAACGCGTCCAGAGTGTTCGGTCTCTTCACTGCCATACTGCCACAGGCTATCTATTCATCCATTAATGCTGCTATAATCATCAGAACAACAAAGCCTGGAGGGGTATATATGACTGTATGTGAGTCACCCGTTGTATACGTAATGCTTATAAAATCAAAATAAAACTTGTTTAGATCTGATTATTTTATTCCTTTTTTTTTTTAATATAAATTGCATTACATTATCTCCATTTTTTTTATTCCTACAGAAGCTTGTATAGAATTCTGACTTCTCTACAGACATGAACACAAGAGCGATACAGTCTGCTGGAGCACTTACACAATAGCCTGGACTGGGTTGCCTAGCTACCAGAGAAAGAGAAAGAGAGAGAGAGAGAGAGAGAGAGAGAGAGAGAGAGAGAGAGAGAGAGAGAGAGAGAGAGAGAGAGAGAGAATAACCTCTCTTGTCTAAATTTAAACTCTGAAACTGAGAGGAGGAGATAGCAGGAGACTACACAGGAAGACTTTAATGCTCAACATGCTAAGGTAAAATAATGCACACTGTTCTCCACTATGTTCTCAACTATTAACATCTTAGGACAAATCACAGTGCAAAATAATTCTTAAGAAGAGAAGAGAAGAGAAAAAGAATTTCATGACCCATAACTGGAAGCATGTTCAAAATAATTGGAGTATCTAAAAGCATATGGCCTCACTGGTATCTTCCCCTGCTGTCACCTTCATTCGAGAAATCTGGTGGACCATGGTGCAGATGTGGAACCCGCAACATATTTCAGAGTATCAGATCAAGCAGTGGAAAAGTACAGTAGCAATGCTGAACAACATTTTTTTTTTAACAAAACGGTTTGGTTCCAAGTAAATTTTGAAAATATCATTTTAAACAAAGGCAAATTTACAAGATTTACATAATACATATATCTGGCCTCATTAGCAAATGAACGACAAGACTTCATTGAAAGAGAGTTGAGAATGAAACCAGAATTTTTAAACATGATTGGACAGAAGAGTATACGTTTCTTCTCTGATTCGAATTCAGAATAGATGTATCGTCTGTTCCTAGTCTGTGGCATCAAAAGCAGCAATGTGAAGCGCCATGATGAATCAATTCAATCGTGTATTTATTTCAATAAAACAATCACTAATGGTTAAAAGTTAAAAAGTAAATGCTGCTACTGTTCAGTCAGATTAGTCATTTATTGTTCGGTCACGTTAGTTAGTTATTTAGACTGTTACTGATAATGTCACTTGCAGTTAGCAAGATCCAACAGCTGCAGCTAAAGATTAGCTTCTCTGGGGTTAGCATCAACATCTCTCTATCTCTAGACACAGTTCAGCCCACCAGTCAAGCTCAACCCTTTAACATGCTTTACAATGATCTCATCTGTTACTGATGCTAATTTAAGTGGAGGGGGATTTCTCTGTTTGTGGTGGTGGAAAAAGGAAGGCTTTAACACTTTAAGCCAAGGGATCCAGACTCATGATCACATGCTAATTTTAGATATTTTTTATCTTATGTATGAAGAGATGGTGTAGATTAATGTGTTATGAATTTTAAATTCAATTTGTGCATGAACAGGAATAGAACTAGGCTAACCCTTAGATCAGTGATGAACATTGAAACAGCTCATAAACCAGCACTTGTGCTCTTTTGTCACTGAAAGAATGTTCAGGGCTTAACAGAGAAGCATACATGATGCAGTAGGATAGAAAGATTAAAAAGGGCAGAAGTGTTTGCACTGTTAGAGCATTCGAACGGCTTTCCCAAATTACATTCATGAATTATTCCTGAAAGAAACATCTCCTTGGCCAAGTCATTCATTTTAAACCATCAACTACCTACCATGACCTGGATTTGTGTCACACTTTTAATTGCCTAGCTGCAGTTATTTGATCATGATCATTTATGTTTTCATATAATTACACAACAAGGAGAATTTTTCATATACATGCATTTGATTATTCAAGAAGAAAGCACAGGCAAACATATGATTTACTGATATAAACAAATAGTTGGTCATCACATTTTACTCATTTTCTTCAAATAAATGAATTGATCTATTAACTGGTAATAACCAGAGATTATAAAAGTTATAAAATCAAAATCAAAATCCTTCTAGGTTGTGCCTGAGTGAAAGCGTTATTTTAAATTGCACTCAGCAGTTTAATTTCAAGAAAGCATGACATAAACATGACATAATACAGAGGAACTAACTGCACGTTTTCCTACTTCTGCGCATATGTGTTAAATATTATCTGTCGATTTTGGGACCAGGGAGATCAAAAGAAAAAACATATGTATCTAGCCCTTTTTCTAAAAATGATGCTTAACAACTTGCTGCACTGTAAATCTCTTGAGTCAAGCACTGTATTATAATTGTTTAAGATAAAATGACCTTCGAGATGCCGTAATGCCATGTCGAGCATGGTAGAATTTTAAGCACCGAACATACACTTCACTCAGGATAAGTGACCAAGACCTCATTAAAAATTGACTGACATATTAAAAATCCAGCTCCGTTATTAGAGACATTTCAGAACAGGAAAGGTCAAGCTTTAAAGAGTACAGTCATTTTGCCACCTGACGACAAGCCCCCAAATGCCCCGGGCAAGGGCAAGCGACTGCAGAGCGGTACACAACTCAGCACTTCTCACTGACAAGCCAGACAGCACAGGATTATTTATGCCCCTGCCGTTTAGCCTGACAGAGAAACTATGATGAATAGGATGGAAATAGTGAACATAAATGACAGTAACTGAGGTTCACTGCTCTTACTCTGTTCCATCTCAGACATAGTGTAACAATTATGATGTTTAAACTCTTATAATCAGATATATTGAATAAGTTGCTACAGTATGTTTTTTTGCAAGAAATATTGAAAATGGAAAATGTATAAGTTACAATCGGGAAAAAAAAGAATAGTGAAAAATTGCAATAGAGACAGGACTAGAGTGCTTCGGTGACATATTTAGGTACACTTTGACCAACTCTATTAATATGCCACCCTCCATGTTTAATTAATACTTCAATTTTAATTAATAGGCAGGCTTAGCCTCTGAACTGTGAGAGAGGCAGGAACAGGAGAGCACTGCGGCACACGAATTGTCACGCTGAATTATCTACTGTTTTCATTCCTGTTTACATAGACACTGACACACACAAACATACTACACACTGTGTCTGCAAACTAAAATGACCATATATAGTCCAAAAGCATGTAGGAATAGGCCAAGAGACATTATTATAAAATTATAATGATTTAAAAAAAATTATGTTTATAATTCTATACTTTAAATGTATCTGTATCTTTAAAGCTCTAAAAATAAATTAAAGAAACAAATGCTAACATATAGCATTTATATGTACTGAAATATGGTAAGCAACATGCTACGTTTCACACTTGGGCATGTTTGCTGTGCTCCAAATTCAGGTGAGGTTGTTTGTCTGGTTTCAGACCCACTTAATTCTATCAAACATCAGTGCAACACAACACAACACAACACACTCACTATATATATGTGCTATTATGCACAGTAGGGCACTGTGTCCTACATCGTTCCCTGCTACTCGTGTTAGTACATGTGTGTTGTGGAAACTAATGATGTAGTCAGCTAAAACACATGTGCAGTTACTTTACTTTCTAAAAAAGTTCTGACCTGAGTATGAGGCACATTTGCATTCATGGGATTTGTAGCACATATCCAGTTTAACCCACCTCAGACCCCCTCCTACAGGTAGTCTACTGGTTCGGTACTGTGGTTCACTTCCTGGTTTCACATTACCAGTTATTTGTTCAAATTGCACTCTTTTTCAAACTAAACTGGCAGGGTGAAACACCCATAAAACATTAGGGCATACGAGTGAGTGAGTGAGTGAGTGGGTAGGTAGGTCCTTTATTAATCCCAGAGGAAATTCAGCTACAGTAATAGCAAAATAATCCCTAGTTGTTATGATGTAATATAACATGTAGTTAAAATGCAATTCTAAGTTATTTATTTATTAAAAAAAAACAAAAAACAAACATATCAAATTTCATACACAGGTTCTGTTTACTGCTAAATATATGTGAAGCAGGTTAATTTCTATTAACTCTACTAACCTGCTCAAAAAAAAATAAATAAAAGAAGGGAACACTTCATTTCACAGTTTGGATCTCAATGAACGACCATCACCGACCCACTGCCAAACTGGTCATGCTGAATGATGTTGTAGGCAGCATAATATTGCCCACGGCATCTCCAGACTCTTTCATGTCTGTCACTTGTGCTTAGTGTGAACCTGCTCTCATCCGTGAATCGGTCAGGGTGCTAATAGCGGACCTGCCAATTCTGGTGTTGTCAAATTCTTTTGAGTTGCACGGTGCTGGGCTGTGAACACAGGTCCCAGAGGAAATTGGGCCCTCATGCCATACTCATGGAGTCTGTTTCTGACAGTTTGGTCAGAGACATGGACACCAGTAGCCTGCTGAAGGTCATTTTGTAAGGCTCTGGCAGTGTTCTTCCTGTTCCTCCTAACAGAAAAAAGAGCAGATACTGATCCTCCTGCTGGTTTGTTGCTACTCTATGGCCCGGTATAGTTCTTCTTATGTAACCCATATCCTGGTCTCTCCTCCATGGAACTGTGTTGGGAGACACATTAAACCTCCTTGTGACGGCTAGACTACAATGTCATACTACAAGTAGTAACAAAAACCCTAACAAAAAACATAAATAATTACAAATCAGTCAAGAAAAATAAGGAAAGAGCAATGGTCTTTGGTGTCCACCTGCAAAACCATTCCCTTTATGGAGATTGTCTTGCTGTTGCCCCTCTGGTGCACCTGTTCTCACTTTCATTTGCACCAAAGCAGCTGAACTGATTCACAATCACTTATGATTCCTAACTGGACAGATTTACTTGACTTGGTCATAAGCTGTGATTAATAAGTGTTCTCTTAATATTTTGAACAATGTATAAAATCTATTTCTAACAGCATTTCACTTAGCTGACAATATTGTTTTCTCTCTATCTGTTCAAGTAGACATAATAAATGCAGCTTGTTTTGTTACTGAAAAAACAGCTGAAGACTTTGTCTGTGCTGGAGAATATAAAGTTACAGCTTTACCTTGGACAGTTTTAAAGAGCTGGCAGAAGAGAAATGGTACATACATGTCCTCTCACAAAGAAGTTGCAGAGCATCCATTATACATGTAATGTCAGAGCTGTCAAAGTGCAGAGGACTGTTATTAATGATTGATCTCTGTAAATTATACACTTTAATCATATTAAGCTGTGCAAAGAGATTACTGAGTAAAGAATAAACACATTCACACTGCGCTAATCCTATATATGTAGTCATTCTATACCATGCCTTTCACCCTGTGTAGAGAAATGATTTATACTATTAATTTAATACTGGGGTGAGTACCACATTTTACCTGGGGTTATGAAACCGTAAAAAGAACAAATTTTGCAGTGTTAACCCTACATTGTGCTGCCAATAGTGTACATAGTAAAATGTTGTGTGTTGTTAGAATATATAGGCTAGACACATACAGTAGCAACAGACACCCAATCGGCAACTGAAGAGTATGTGTCAAGATCTCGTGTTCGTTCAGTCACAGAAACCCCACATTTTGTATAAAACATCAGTTGCAGTGTTTAAGGGAAAAATAAAAGATTTCAAATAAAAATATATGAAAGTTGTTTGTTAATCGAAAGTAAATTATGATGTTACCGTAAAGTAAGAAAAGACAAGTCTTTCCATGCTTTTAAGTATTAAAAAAAAAACACCTTTAGATTATTTCTTCTTCTGTTTTCTCTTTTGTTTCTTTTTTTTTTGTTTAAACCAATCACACACTGTATTTATTCGATCATTGTGGTTGATGGTACAAATATGCAACTGACCAGGGTTTAGGAATGTACAGTGTGAAAAATCAGATTATGAATAGGTGGGATTAACTGTTAACCATGGGTATCCTGGCAATGAGCATTGTGAATCATGAAACAAGACAACCCAGGATTCTGTTTACCTGAGGTGAAGTGTGGAGGTGAAATGTGCTGTAATAGAATAATCAATGTTAAATGTAAAATGTAAAATGTAGTCAGTAATTCCACCCTGAAGCGGCCCAATTACAACATGCTCCAAAGTGTTTTATTCCTCTTATACCTCTGTAATTTTCTAGTCCTAAAAATTTCAATCTAATATAATGGGATAAGTATTATATAATGAGAACACAAAAGTCTATATCTGTGAAGATTGTGCTAAAGACAATGAATGACTCAGATTGCAATCATTAGACCTTGATAAGACATGATTGAAGGTCTGGTTTATTTTTAGAACTTTAGGGCAGGAACAAAAGATGCAAATGATCAGAAGTGTGAAAATGCAGAGTGAGACATGTACATCGTCTTATTTGGCGCATTTCTGATTAGTCCATGTAACACCTGAGAGCTCACCAGCTAAACACCGCCTCATCTGTTTAAGATGGTTAATGCTTTTCTAGTTCCCCAAATGACACAAGAATCTATCAATAACCAGAACAGTACACAACACATGGTACAACAATATAATGTGTGATTATCAGGAAATGCATGATTGTTGTAGTTATACATTTACTCTATGTTTTATTTAACAGAGGAGGCAGAACAGTGAATGTGGAAATTTAGAGAAGAATTGGCAAAATATGATACTGTATGAAGCAGAAGCATGTGAATAAAATGCTGGAGGAAAAACGTGGACAGTTTAAAATATGGATATTTTTATATCACAGATATTACAGCTAGAGATTCCTGAGGCATGCCTGCGTAAAAATATCACCGTTCAGGAAAAAAGTCATCTGGCAACAGACTGAAAGTATTGTCAGCCAAGCTATAAATATACAGAAGATATAGGATGAGCATGTGGACTTGGCATTCCCCACAGCTATGAACAAATTCATCTCTAACGTTCTCTAACCACACACACACGCACACTCACAAACACACATGCAAACACACACGCACGCACACACACACGCAAACACACACACGCACACTTACAAACACACACACACACACACACACGCACACTCACAAACACACACACACACACACACACACACACACACACACACACACACACACACACACACACACACACACACACACACATAATGCTCATTACCCTTATACAGAACACAGTAGGTACCTTTTAAATTAAAAGCCTGCTTCCCTGCCTTCTTCTAACGCAAATGAGTCTGTGCTCAGCCTTCATGTCTGACAAATAGCTCTAATTTCATCACAGGGTAAGTTTGTGCACAGTGTGATTAGGTGTGTGTGTGTGTGTGTGTGTGTGTGTGTGTGTGTGTGTGTGTGTGTGTGTGTGCGCGCGCGCGCGCGTGTGTGTGTGTGTGTGTAACAGTATGTACCTCAGAAACAGCTTGCAGGTGCAAGTTGTGTTTAATTAGGTTCTGTTTTTGTAGGCCTACACTGTGGAAGTGAATGTTTGTAGAGAGCGACACCTGCAGGTTACAAATATAGATGACTGGACTTTAATTAGAGTTTGGTTAACACACACACACACACACACACACACACACACACACACACACACACACACACACACACACACACACACACACACTCGTGTTATAGAGCTTTTGAGTATAAATCACCTGACATATTTGCGAGATTTATCAGTCTGAAATCATATCCCAAAATTAGCATACATAAAACTATAAACTTATTATTTACAGTACGGTATATACTGAACGTTTAATCCTAGTGTTTATTTCATTTTATTTTGCTGTTGCAACATCAAATTTAAGTATGTTTAAACACAATTTTGTTCTACTCCTTTTGAAGTCATGCTTTAGCGAAATAAAATTAAATACATTTTTGTAGATGTCTTAAAATCACCTAAACGCTGCTTAATCAATACACATTGACAATCATTTGTGATTTGAAGCACTGAGTATGAGTCTCTGTATGAGCTTTGTACATTTTGATTGTGCCATTTTCTCCAAAATTAGACAGAGACCACACTGGTGAACAGCAAGTGGATTTATTTTAAGTCATTCCTTTTTAGTTTTTGCCATGTGCTTCAGCTCATTGTCCTATTAGAACATAAATTTTCACCTTGGACACAGATTCCTGGCTTGCTGGAACAGGTTCATCAATTTGCATGTATATGACTCTATCTATGTTGTACTAGATACCAACAAGATTTCAATTTGCACCTGCTGAAAAGCACCCCTAGTGTCGGATGCTACCACCACCACCATCCTTGATGGAAGGAATGGTGTTAGCTGGGTGTTGGGCTGAATGTGATCTGCTCTAAACATAACACTTTGCTTTTTTCTTTAAAATCTTGTCACATGCCTTTTTGCAAACTCCAGATATGCCATTTTTTCTCAGCCTTTCTCAGAGGCACCTTCCATAGCCTCTCTCCTACAGAGACCTGACATCTGAAGAGCTGATGATAATGATCAGTGTTGGTGGACTCTTGGACACCCCTCCAACAATATTGTTCAGCCATAAAACTGGGCACAAGTGGTTTTGAATTACACACATTTAGTATAAGCTAGTCATAATGTAGGGTGATGGATGGGGGTGTTATATTTATATCTAAATAATATATTGAGACTCGCTTCAAATGGAGCAGAAACATTTTTCATCTATTGTACTTGCACTTGATGTTGCAATACAGCAAAAAAGAAAAATAATCACTAGGGAGTGATTATTTTCTGGTGTTGCTGTATGTATGTTAATTTTTCACAAAAGTCAACGCAGACACAATTATATTAATTCTTTTCAAAGCCTTTCAGACTTCAGGAAAACATGATTAATATATTATACTGTAATCTGCATAGGTCTGATTGCTGGGTGTGAAAACAAGTCATCTTTAAAAACTCTCTCAGTGATGAGGAGTCTGACAGAATCAAGTGTGCAATGATTCATTGAAATTGACTCCTTTTTAAATAGGCTTGATGATGAATTGTCAGAATGAACCAAATGAAACTTGATTACTGTGCTTCACTGATACTCACACATGACAGAAGACCTCACATGGAGCAAAACATACTTAGTCCTCAGAAATCCTGTTGGACAGTCCTTAATTTCTAATGCATCTATAAACAACACTGCACATTGATCCTTTGTTAAGAATCTCAGAGCTTATCGTTAAAGGGTAGTATAGTAAATAAAAAATGTTAGGTAAATTATTTACATAAGTGTTTCCTTAACAAGTATCTGTTCAGATATATATTATATAATTGACTACACTGCCCCTAAAAGTAAACTTATCAAAACAGATTAAGACACAACTTCCCTCTGCAATAGATAATCTTACATGAATAGTGCAAACTTGAATACTGTATTCAAGACATGTAACGAGGCATGTACCTCGTATAAACTGATACTCTAAATTGTAATTATAAAAACATCACACTAGGACATTTTCTTTCTTTCTGACTGTCTGTCTTTCTTTCTTTCTTTTTACAATATGATCACACCCTTTCCTTGCACCAACAGCATTCGTCAGTAGCCTTTAAGCACATCTAGTTTAATCTGACTTCTCAATATGATTCCCTTTTGAGTCTGATTCCTCTTAAGGCCTCATGCTTTTCCTTGCAGCTTTTACCTTTAGATCTGCTCAATATGCCGAAATTTCTGTAAAGCTGATTTGAGACAATATCTATGGTTAGAGCTTTTGATATTGAGACCAACTTATAGTCTGTTTGGAGTTTCCATGTTATCTCAGTCATGACCCGGAACACTTCTTGAGTATCCTACAACTATTCAAACATTAAGCAGTTAGGCAGATTCATTCATTCATTCATTCATTCATTTTCTACCACTTATCCGAACTTCTCGGGTCACGGGGAAGTTAGGCAGATTGATTAGGCTAAATAAACTGTTTATTGTAAATGAGTGTGTGTGTGTGCTCTGAGATGAACTAATCTGCTATCTGAATTCTCTCACACTGAACCCATTGAGCCTTGTATTTGATCTACTATGACCCTGACCGGGAGAAGTGGAAGAAGAATTACTGATTTTACCCTAAGTATTCTTTCCACTAACAACAGTCACGCCACACTGAGTTCATAAAGGAATAATAGAGCGGGTCAAGGTGGTAGCCGGAAGGAAAAGACATCATACCACTGGGGAAAATGAAACACAATTACTCAGGCATTCTGATCTTCGCTGCACCGATGCTGTAGCTGTTACAGGAAATGACAGATTACTGACTCACAGCATGAGACGATACACCGCTGTCCCCCATATTACCGTAACCGGCTGCAGCTGACACAAACACACTGATTCATGGCAAAGAGCCGTCAGAGCTTGTTGGGCTCTTGATCACCGAAGGGGAAGACTCACACTGATGGATAAGGCCACCCTTCTGATGGTGATTTGTCACTGTGATGGATGAGATGGGATGGATAAAAGTGGTCTTTGCAAGCCAATTCGATTGCTGTCTCTCCAGATGACAAACTGAGCTATGGGATGTAACTCTTCTCTGAGCTGGTTGCACGGACTGTACTGACCTTTGGGCTATCTCCATGAATGTATGAAGAGAAGAAGAGCTCCGATAGAAGGGACATTTTCATGGCATGGTCTGGATTCACTTTTACCCTTATAGGAATCTGCTAATCAATATCAAAACATTCTCACTCATCAATTATCATTAATGAAACATTTCTATTCTGAAGGGATTACAATGTTCCCAGTGAAGGGGGAAGAGAGTTCAATGAATGCTTTAATAACAATAAAAATGATGTAAATCCTGTATTATTGCCTTCACAGCTGTATGAACTATGGGTGCATTAATGTGTTAGACAGCACTCTACCTTCATAAAAACACAATGAAGATTATATACAGTAGTCTCCTCTGAAAGTACTGGGACATCAAGCCAGGTTTTTTTTTGTTTTTTGTTATACACATTTGGATTTAAGATAAAAAATAATGTGATTATATCCGAAATATAACCATTAGAAGACGTATACACAAGCAAAAGCAGACTGTTTAAAAAGGAATATTACCTAATTCACTGTAAAACACTTTGCTACAAAGAAATAGACTTTAGCGCAGAATTCTTCATCTTGGTTTTAATTTTTCCTATTTTGCTCAGAGGAGTATGCAGGAAGATAGAATGCATGAGAAATGAATCATGATCCCATCAATAAAAGAGACAGCAGAGAAATGCAGAAAAAGACAAATTATTTTAAAAACATCTCTGTGTATGTATAAAAAAGTCCATGATGATTATATAAATGATTTTCCAACAGTATAAGCAATGACAATAATAATAATAATAATAATAATAATAATAATAATAATAATAATAATAATAATAATAATAAATAATCTCGGTTTAATTCAATTCACTTTTTTCCAGGCTAAAACGTGTGACACATCCACATGTTTAGCTTTCCTATTTATTATGTTCTTTGTAGTGCTTTTAGATACTGGCTAGGGGGAGGCAGAGTATATTTGGATTAAGTAATTTCAAAGATATTTTTCGGTACGCTACAGTATGTTTTTATGTGCCTTTATGTCTGGACAAAGAACAATGTTGTGTGTGTTTATGTTGATACTTTATCTATTTTTTAAAGCATCTTTGCTAGTTGTGTTGTTCTGTACACTTTAAAATATCTTGTATATATGTAATAGGCATTTAAGATTTGACAATACAAAGACCAGCAGCTTGATTAAATCCGTAACATTGTTCAGCTGTTTTACAACAATATACAGCAAGTGTGTTCGCCAGCGAGACACAAACTGAAGAACTAATATGACTAAACTTTCAGCCAAGTTTCCATCCCAGCTACAGTACATCAAGCTCAAACCCAAAACTAGCCTGAAAATGTTAGGCTCTGAAAAAGGGAGACAGATTTTTCTTCACATTTTACTCAGACTTTAAACTTCTTCTGTATGGACATTTTCCTATCTCTCTCATGATCACTGTCTCACTCTTTGCAATCTTCGCAAGATATCTTTCAAGGATAGTGATTCTAGCTCGCAGTGTCTGTATTTACACTTTTTATTTGTTTTTAGGAAATATATTGATTTATTTTGGCTATTTACTAGAAAACACAATCTCATGGGCCACAGAAGGTTTTAAACTAACTGCATTCGATATAAAATCTGGCCAACCCTGGTGTTAAAAGTCTCAATAAAAAAAGTTAATAGACTGAGCATGTGGCAACATGATTCCTGCCCCACCGGTACTCTATTAGCTCTTGTAGTTCTTATTTTAAACAACTAGCTGCAATAAAAGCTTTAAAACAACATGAATCTAAAACGGAGCAGTAAACACATTGTCGCTATGATTGCACAATATCTAGAAACATGAGCAAACCAACTGCACAACTGCTAAGCTTATGTTACAAATAATATACATATGTATACATATACAACTTTGGACAAAAATACAAATCAGTGTTTCAAATGAATTTAAAATGTATGCAGCTATCAGGACAGATTGTATATATATTTATATATCATGTTGGCCTTTGCACAACCTGCCCCTGTGGACAAGCTACCCCTGACAGCACAGTATTGCCTCTCTTAGCCAATACAAAAGGAGGCAAATCACAATTTTGACTAAAGTAAAAACCTATCTTTCTGCATGCTCCCCTGAGCACAACAGGAGAAATGGATACCAAAACGATCAGTTCTGCGCTAATGCCGAACCGGATTTATTCATAGAAGGATGTTATGCAGTGTATTGTGGGAAATGCGTTCAGTGCAGAACTATATGCCAGGGTTATATCATCTGACATTCTAAACAGCCTGCTTCTCTACAGCTGTATGACTCCTGATGGTTATATTTCAAATACAGATAAAGGAAAAAAAAGAGCATCATCAACACATCTTGCAAAGACTTTCTAGCACTGTAGTTAAGGCATCTTTTTCTTTCTTTAACAACAGTAAAGAATACACAATTACACTAATAATAGTTAAAACCCCCATACTGAGAAATAAGCTAAATTTTTTTAAATAATAATTTATAAATATTATCATATTATTATATGGAATCATGGTGTAATGGCCTCAACATACATTTTGTCTCATAACCCAAATCTCCAATAGCTTGTATATGGCATTGTTTGACAGAGTTGTGTGTCTGAGGGAAGAATAAACTTGTGGCACAATTAGCATTTTCTCTATGATCATCACAAAACACAGAGTTTGTGTTGCTAGGGTGACTTTGTCTCACTTCCTATTATCCAATTCATTACGTCTTTATCATTTACGGTACCTGAAATACTAAGCAATAAAAATAAACTAAAAAATATGCAAACTAAAAAATATACACACATATACTACATACATAATCCTAGATCTGGTAGTATAACAAAAAAATATCTTAAATTAGGAATTTGTTTCTGTTCTTTTTAGACCTCTAATCATTTTGTTTAACGATATAATAAATAATATCTTGTCTAGTTTATTTCAGGCTTTTATTGATTTTTTTCTGACTCCACCCCTTTTCCTTAAAAGGCAGTTCACAAGGAATCCATAGTTTTATTAGTAGATTTGAAAATTATAATAATAATAATAATAATATTAATAAATTTGCAAAAAGCTTTGTCAATGTTTTTATTCTGCACACAAACAGCAGTCGGATTTAAAAAATACAATCTGTCCTTTAATTTTCAGTTTTCTATCTTTGTTTGTTTCATAGTCATAGGATCTGTAGGAAGAAGGAAAAAGGCCATCGGTATAATGTTTGCTGAAGAGAGTAGATGATCAATGTTATGTCAGTGGTTATGTGGTACTTGAGAGCCACCTTAAAACACACTTGTGTCAAACACACATGTGTTGAAGTGATCTTTCAATCTCTCGATATTTAAAATCTTCTCTCCAAAATATATGTAGTATTTTAGTTAAAAGAGTAGAATAATAAACTTTAAATTTAAATGCGTGACTGTTTGAAACTCACTGAACATCATATATAATGAAATAGAATAACATTTAAAATCTTTTTCAGGGAAGATTCATCGAAGAAGATGCAGTGAGAAATGTGTCATGACTCTTTATGTTGTTAGTTAGGACCTAATATCAGCGGTGGACATCTACCAATTTAGTATGTAATTCAGTCATATTTATATCGCATCCATAACAAAACCAATATATCTGTATCATGCACACAAAGAGTGGCTCTGATCCACCTGGGTGGCTGAGAACTTCCTGAGGTTCAACAATAAATAAAACTGTAAGACCATTCTAATTGTATCCACACTCATCCCTCCTCACTGACGTTTATGATTTTATTACATCCTGTTCAACACAGATTAGAATTCTCGGACTCAATTTAGATCTGACTGTCATTTAAACATTAATAACACTGTTAATACATTTTTATTTCATCTTACACACAGTGACAGCTTTTATTGCTCCCTTTCCGACTTTGAGAAACTCGTCTTGACTATTATAACAAGGGCTAAACAAGTCTGGAAGGTGGAATACATCATGCAGAAATACTGTACTACTCCCCACTCACTTCTAATATATAACACGTGTAAAATGTGTCTTCATAATTTTGTCTATATATACACATTTCTAGACTACTGGTACACACTATCTGACACCTTTCTGCTCTTTAGCTGTTTCACCCTTCTCTTTCTCTATCAAAAAATCTATAGAACCCTTTTAATTGCTTGCTTTCCCACTGAACTAATATACTATAACTGAACTATTATGTCATCTATTATATATACTATTATAATATTATGCTATTATCAGTTATATACTTTAACTGAACCACATGTTGCTCCATTCCCCTTAAAACAGCACCATTCTCTTAGCTACATTAGTTTTATAGTTAGGGTTATTGAAACTTATAGCAAGTTTTTACACGCATCTTGAAGAAGCTGCCATTGTTGTAATAGAGTATGTGGCCTTAATGTTCACATTCTACAGACAATACACTATATTCTCTATTCCATGTTCAGAAAACTGGTGTTTTTTAATAAGTGTGTAATATGTTCATTTCTTTATAGACACAAACATTTCTCCAGGCTTTCCGGTTTGCTCCCACCTACTTAAACATAACCATAGTTAGACTGGCTTCTCTAAATTGTCCCTAAATTTACAAGGAAGGCAATGTACAATGAGTACCGTGGAACCTTGGCATACAAATTTTATTTGTTCTGGAGGTGAGTTCTTATGGTGGCAATTTTTATTGTGAAACAAATTTTCCCATAGGAAATAATGTAAATGCACATATTCTGTTCAAGCCACTCAAAAATATTACCAGCATTTGAAAGCACCGTTAAACCTTTTGCATTTAAAATCTTGTCCTATTCCGTGGAGATTGTGCTTATGGTGGATGCTGGCCATCCGTACTTTCTAGCAAGATCGCTCTTTCTTTCATCAGCACCTTTTTAACGATGATATCCTTTTCTTCGTGCTACCATCCTTGCTAACTTTCTCGAGACCCATGGTGCTATGTCTTGCACTAAATGCAAAAAACCCACAAACACTAATGAAGCCGCTAAGCATGTGCTTAAAATAGAAATACCATTGCCACCAATTTAAAAAATCACATATCTTTTGAAGACATGCCGAGGGCAATGTTGGTTGTGTGGACTGTCTCTATAAAAAACAGCATAATATTCGCAAACTTGCTTCGGATGGCTTCGCTTTCCACGGATGCAGACAGGTTTTGAACAGCTCCCGGACATATGCGCAACTTGTGTTTGCAGGCAAGCTGGTGTTTGTTTCGGTCATGTGCTGAAAAAAAAAAATTCCAAATTCCGATCCAAATTTCTTGCACAATTTCAATTCTTAATGTGAATATTCATAAGGGAAAGCATTTCAATGCTAAGGCTCAACTATATATCTATGCGTGTGTGCATGGTGCCCTGAATAATGGATAATGTACAATACCTGGAGGAAACCCATAAGGAACAAGTGTTTAGATAATGTGAAAATTGTAGCATGATTAAACATTGACTGCGACGTAACACAACTGCTGTCCTGAAGAAATTGATGCGAACAATCCGTGAGGGTAGTCCGTCACTTAACTCTCTTAGGAAATTCATTTCCGTGCATTTAAAGCTCCTCCATTAGGTGTTCCAGTTATAGCAGTACACTAATCAGCTTCTTGCCCATTAGGAGAGCACATTTAAAATGAAAGAGAAAAATTACGCAAAGAAGTGCCAAGTAAGGTGCAGAGCTTCAAGGAGAGCCAAAAACAAAATAAAGAGAGAAGGGGCGAGAGAGAGAGGATGAAAATCTCATCTAGAGCAAGAGTCAGGAGTATTACACCAATATTATATGTGTATTTGTAGCTTCAGTCAGACTTACTGTAATAGTATCAAAAATATGTAGAGATGCAGCTGACAGACATGGTGAGACAGACCTTAATGTGTATCCTGTTTCCTGTGATGTCACACTATCATCACTGCTACTTTATGGAACGAACTGCATCTGTACTTGTGGTAAAATTAGTGGTCCTTCTTGCTTTTCCTCTTCATCTGAACAGCTTGCAGATTACATTATATTTACAGCCTTTGGCAGATACCCTTATACAGAGCACCTCACATTTATCTCATTTATACAACTGAGCAGTTGAGGGTTATGAGCTGTGCTCAGGTGCTCAACAGTGTCATCTTGGTGGGCATGGGATTTGAACTCACAAACTTCCGATTAGTAGACCAGCACCATAACCACTTGGCAACCATATATTAAGCCAAAAGTATAGTTTGCCACATCCACTGATGATGTTGTTAACACTATTATAATAACAGTTTGGAAATAAAAAGAGGAAGGCATATATATTCAAACACAGTGATATACACAGTGAAACATCCTACTCTGACTATGGTAAATGTAGCTACTCTAGATCAATCTAAATGGTAGCCCAGAACCGTCTCAGTATCAAGTATTGCTTACATTAATCTAAGTCATTGATTCATATATCAGAAAGACATATACCTCTATAGTCATCTGCACCTCTAGCCACAATTGAAATGTGCAGTTAAGCTAGATATTCTGTCCCGAATGTGATGATCATGTGACTCGAAGACCAGGATAAATCATTGTCCACCACCACCACCACCAATGGATGGTCCAGGGTCACAGAGGTTCTCTATCTGGACTACTTTAACTAACAACAGCATTGCCACAGAGCACAGGAGCAGCCTTCTGCAATGGGAGGGGACACAATTTAAACAGTAGGAGGGGACGCTGTCTTGATTTATTTGTCCAGAGTCACTGGTTGCTGTGTTCAAGGGCATAAGGGCACTGTTTATAAAAGTGATGACGGCTCCTCGTTCTTTTGTGAGCTCTCTCTCACACACGCTCTCGTCTTCTTTCTGTTCTCCTCTTGGTGAGTCGTGTAGCAAGACCGACCACCTTGTAGAAACTGTCGACATAACTTTTCCTTGAGGAAAAAGGGGGCAGCCATAAAAAAAGCAATTTGTCTCAGAGATGCTAATTCACCCAGGCTCTGAATATTCCCCATTATGGTCATTGTTTAGCAGCAGCAGACGGCTGACCGGAATAGATGAAGGCTTTTAATAAGAACTGATTGTACACTAACATGAAAGTCTAAAAAGAGCGACTCACACAGAGATATTACAAAAACATGTAGATGAAGTAAGGTAGCTGAACAGGTCTACTTAAAAATGACAAACATTTCAAATCAGTGAAGAGTGCAACAGTTCAAAAGAAAACTATGCAATTGTCCAGCAGATACACAACTGTACAAAAAAGTCAAACAAATCAACCGAACAAATTAATTTCACATGTGTTGCCTTAGAAAAATAATTTATTATTATTATTATTATTATTATTATTATTATTATTAGTAGTAGTAGTAGTAGTAGTAGTATTAGTATTATTATTATATAATAGCATGCCTGTAGTATTTTATTCTTTTTAGACCAGAACAAATTGCCGAAGGGAATATTTTTATAACATTACCTAAGACTTTTTAGTTCCAATGTTAAAAAAAAAGATTAGCTTTACCTCTGATTGTTATAAAGCACTGACGATAGAGACAACTTTCTAAAAATCTAAACCAACAATTCCTCAGAAAATGTCACCATGTCAAAAATGAGAATACAGAATGAGATCTTTAATAATAAAACTATGTCTGAGCTGCTGGAAATGAAGCAACACTAAACATAGAACATATCAACACCAGTGTTGTATGCAAGCTGTGATTTTCATAAACTAATTTGTGCTTCATTACAAAATTATGCCATTATAATGTGGACCAGGATTAGACAAATTACAGAGTCACGAATCTCAGCTGCTCAATTAGAGGCACAGTCATTCATTCAAAAGTTGAATCGGTGATCAGATTTTCAAGCTCGTGATCATATTTTCAAGCTTAAAATATGAATTCATATTCAGACAGCATTACACTCTATAGAAATTAATCTTGTCTCTACATGGCATAGTATCTCTACATGCCACCGCTAAGGGAAGTGCATTCAGGAGAGTTATCATGAGTTATTGTTTCTTTCCTAGACTGCATACAAATTAAGTACATTATAAATCAATAAAGTGCTTAATTTGTCGATAAATGTCAGAGCAACAAATAAAGTACCACCTATTGTACACATACTACACAAGAATTACTTTCCTTGTGAGGCTTTTCCATCTCAATGTGGCTAATAAATGCTGTTCCTATCCTAACCCTAACCTCAGTAAACCACTGCACCCCATTCAATCAATACTGAGGCCATTGCTCCATACAGACACACACACATTCATAGAGAGGTTTTCCATCAGCACACACTCTTGTTTTATTGATAGATTTGTCTTAATACAGGCACAATGTTAATCACTACTGAATCCATAACAATCTTAAGTTGGACAATGTATTCAACCGGGAAGACGTGGAAATGCTAGAATTTATTACAGTATTTTTTTACACATATAACATGTTATTATCTGAATACTATCTTACAAATTCTGACAAATGAGATACACACAGTGGCTGCTGTATCAATATCTCTTTCTAGTTATGTCTTGTTGTCCCTTAAGGCCTCTGTTTTTTGGTAAAAGGGCAGGTTGTGATTAATGCTCACAATTTTAAGGCCCATCACACAGTGTAATGCGATTGAACCAAAGAAAATGGACAAGTAATCAGTTTTAGAGCTGGGCTGCTGGAATGGCAAAGGCAAAACTCTCCCAAAAAGGAAAATCAAGTTGCTGTATCCTGGAGCACTTTGCGCTAAAAAGCCTTTGCAGTTTGTGAAATGAGCTTGAGTGAAATAAACAGGCAGTAAAATGAAGCAATAATGTGAAAGACGAACTACAGTTTTATCTAACTGCAAGCTTTAGTTACCTTGAAATCTCATATAAACAGTTATTAGTCCCTTTCGCATTAGAAAATATGCATCAAGTGTACAAACGATAATGAACACAAACCTGTTCATTGAGAACTTTGTCACAAGCTGTGCACATTGTTTAAATAATGGTTGACTCACCTCCTGAGCAACGATGCTGGATATGCGCACTGCTCTTTTAACGCGACCATTCCTGCTGCTCTGCGCCCCCTCCAGGCCGATGCTGTCTCGGCCACTGAGCGACATCTCGCTCATCATCTGATCGCTTCCACCCGAACAGCGGGCATCCCGCTGTCCACCTGGTCCCCGCCCGTCACCCCCGCAAGCCAGCACGCCAATGACCCTGACCTGTTCACCTCTGACCTATGACCAAACTTAGGCCCCGTTTTGGAGATGTGAGCCAGATTTGGAGCCTAACAGCTGGATTGTGTCCGTGTTGCCCCTGATGCGTTGCAATTACAACAAAAGCCACAGTGAGCCGGCTTCCCCTCTCTGCCTCCTTGACTGTGTGAGAACCCTGAGGTGCCTCAACACTCTCATTCTTTCTGCCCTCCCCTCTACTGTTCACACTCCTCCCTCTGTCAGTCTCTTCACAAGACAGTGAAAGTCAACCAGAGAGCTATAAACTCATCTGACACTTCGTGTCCGTCTACCAGCAGGTCTTCACACGGATTCTTTCCTCCCTTCCTTTGCCAATCCGCTCTATCCCTCCCTCTCTAGTACCATCTTTCTCTGCTTTCTCTTCCATGGCTCCCCTCCCCTCAGAGGATGCTCTCCACTTGATCAGCTCTAACTGCTACTGGCTGTCTGATCCCCCCTCCACCCCTCCGACCCAAAGTCCCTTCTCTTTCACCAGCTGTGGGACTTGATTAATTTTCTGTAGCTCCCCATTAACAAGGAAGTACGCAAATACGACCCATTTCTCTCTCTCTCTCACTGTCTAAGTGTGCATCACATGCATCTTATGAAACCACACACCCTATTTAGCCTGAGTGATCCACTTGATAAATTACAGCTTTACATAAGCATGTTACATTACTTTTAAACTTAGTGACTTAGTACGGTAGCGTCTGTATGTATGTACAGTATATATACTGTATATGTACACACGTAAACAAGAAGCTACTTTTTAGCCAGGTAATCAGATGTAAACCTTTAGCATATGAAAAAGAGGACAGATGTGAAGACAGACCACATTCATTAATGTGAATGATGCATTTGTTTATTCACCCTTAGTAACTGCCTGGTCAGTGATGTGATAGTTTATCATTTTTATTCTACTAATTCATAAACTAAAACAAATAAAAGTGTTTGGTGATTGTATATACATGTGCATATTTTCTTTTAAATGTTATATTATATATACAATAAAATAATATATATATATAAAACCCATTCAGTTAAGAGTTACATCCAGATACAGATACAAATATTCTAAGCAGTAAACTGATACAGATAGCAACAGTACATTAAAGCCCTAAAGTCTATCAGTTAAATAGGCCTTGTCACTACTGAGCCAGTTCAGTTTAAAGTAGTAATTGGTTTATTACTGTCCTCCAGCTAACTGTCTTTCTTAGCTTGTACACCATAGATCACAATATTCTATTATATGGATTAACAATGTATGTATCGATCAAGAGAATGACCCTCTTCTAGTTCAGATTGTGTGCATTTGACTTCCCACTATTAATTTGTAAAAGTTAAGAGTTAATTCTTCGTGCATGGAAGAATAATGTTTTTGTCCATTACTTTTATCTTACATATACATCAACCAGTTAAATGTGTTTATTAAAAAGATGTTTTTATTCGTTGCTGATTAGACAAAGGTCTGTATGTATGACTGTGTGTAAATAACAATAAATAAGAAGCAAGATGTTTCATTACATGCTAAATGATAATGTTTTTTTAGTTATATTACTTTGAGTTAAAACCATGAAAAACCTTGACATAACCTAGACAGCTTTGTCTTCTAGCATCTGCCTTTATCTTTTACTTTATCTATTACTCAAAAACAGTGAAGAATACAGTCTAGCTATTCAATTTATATTCACAGTGAACACAAGCCCTGTTTTTGCCTATTAGATTTATAACCAGATATTAACAGCCATTATAAAATTAATGTGTGCACTTTCCTCTACTGATGTATAGAGATGCTTAATCCCTGATTTAAAACATTCACACAGAGAACTGCAACTGTTACTGTATTCATTTCAAGTATTTCATTATTTCTAAAGTGGGAATATCTTCCTTTCTTTATTGCAAAAGTTGTATTTTAAAAACAAAATAAAATCTCCCTTTTGGAAGGTTGCAATCTGAAGTAGAAATTTAGGAGCTTTCTAAATGTGTCATTATGAAATGTAGATTTTGTTTGCTCTGCCTGCTGCCACTTAAGGGAACACGTGCACCCTGGAAGCACAAAAGTGAAGCCAGTCTCCTGTATCCATAATTCATACAGGATAAATAGAGCACCTGTCTGAGCACTGCTTGCTTTGTCACACCATCACAATCTGGATAACGATAATAAGCCTTTGGGCCTTATGAGATACCAAACAAAGTGTGTAAGAAAGGCCACAGAATGTATAAGAACAATCAACTTTACTAATTAGTCCTGGTGGTGTTCAGCATCACCTCTAAATGTCACAGAACAGAGTACAGTGACCTCATATGTGTGCAACTGTACTATGCTTTCAGTTTAGCCTTAATATTTTAAAATGCTATGATGTCCATTGAAATATCTGAATGGTTGCCAAATACCCTTAACAACACACACACACACACACACACACACACACACACACACACACACACACACACACACACACACACACACACACACACACACACACGTCACTGATGATTTACAGAATTATCAATAGAGTCTTCTAAACAAAACATGTAACCAATTAAAATCAGACCTATTGAATTACATGCATAACACATACAAATAAACAGTATAACTGCACAAATACATCCTTTCTGCACATGTCAGAAGGTGTACTGCTCTGTAATACACGTCAATACTCTCATTACTGTAATGATGAGGTGGGGGACATCACTGACTGAAAACCACTGCCTGGCTTTCATAACCCCAATCAATCAGCCCTGGAGAACTCATCACAAGCTGTAATTTAGCTTTGGCCTGCTAGACACAGAGCCATAAATTAAGCATACTGTGGGGAGAAAAAAGCAGTAAAGAGCAGAATTAGAACAAAACCACTAGTGTAAGTGAGATGATTAACAATGCAAACAGGAAGGGAGAATTAATAACTAGAGCTAACTGTTAGAAACATGTTTGCTTGCTTGCTTTTTCTCACTTCCAGAAAATTCCAAAAATGTCACTGTTTTTTTGGCCCTGAACCGGCTAGAGGATAGTATATATACAGTGCTTTTCATCAATTCAGCATAACGTGACAGAGCATCAGTCCTCTTTATTTACTCTTTCCATTCAGTGAGTCAGACTCATCAATTACAGAAGTCCGTGTCATGTCAGAAGGCTATCGACAAGGTCAAAGGACACCTCTGCATTGACCTCATCACTACAATGATGGAAGTTGGGATTACAGAACACTGTGTAGTTGGTGAGGAGATGCTTGAGCGGTTCATTAGCTTAAAGATGAAAGGTGCAGATTTAAAAAGGGAATTAGAGCAAAGCCGATGGATTCTTTTGGGAATCCGCATGTAGTTGGACTCAAAATACAAGGCAAAAAAGAATCCTTCATTCATTAATCTATTCTTTTATGCTCTTCTTTCTTTCTTTCTTTCTTTCTTTCTTTCTTTCTTTCTTTCTTTCGAGATTAAGATACATAGACTATCATAAAATAGTATAAACACTCAAAAAACATACTCAAAATCACACAAGTGATATGATTTTAAAACATTTTATTTATTTTGTACATTAATATGTATTTTGCAAACACAGAGTATTATACCAAAAATCTCTGCTTCCATTTCTGAGCTAAATATTTAACATGTATACACCACATCAAACTTATTTTGGCATTAGTCCCAGAGCCATTTATTGGGTTATTTCATTTATAATTATGCAGAGTTTATATATGTAAGCTAGGTGGTCTCTGTAAAACTGCAGGATGCATCCCGTTATGTTTGCCTGATGCTGTTAGATCAAAGAAAAGCAGAAATGCACTGATTCGGTGTAATCTAATATCAAGTACACGGAACGAACAATCAGCTGCCCGGCTTGTTTTCAACCTGCCAAAGTTTCCGCATACCACCCCACTGCTGCAATCCCTCCACTGGCTTCCGGTAGCTGCATGCATCAGATTCAAAACACTGATGCTGGCCTACAAAGCCAAAAATGGCCCAGCTCCCTCTTACCTCAAAGCCCTCATCACTCCTCGCACTGCACCCCGCACCCTCCGATCTACCAGCACTGCTCGACTGGTTCCACTATCTCTCAGGGTAAGAGGCAAGTATACTACAAGACTCTTCTCTGTTCTGGCACCAAGGTGGTGGAATGAACTTCCCCTAGAGGTCTGGACAGCTGAGTCACTGGCTATTTTCAATCTTTTGCATTATAAAAAAAAAAAAAACAACAACTTTGACACTTTTTCATTGTAACTTTGAACCAATGTTTTAAACTTATAGTATCTTAATTATGTAACCTAGTGAGCCAGCATTAATGTATCCAATGCTAGAGATTTAAGCACTTATGTACGTGGATAAGGGCGTCTGCCAAATACTGTAAATGCAAATGTAAACAACCTTCATGTTTATATAAATTCATCCATCATTTATTTTCTACCGCTTATCCGAACTTCTCGGGTCACGGGGAGCCTGTGCCTATCTCAGGCGTCATCGGGCATCAAGGCAGGATACACCCTGGACGGAGTGCCAACCCATCGCAGGGCACACACACACTCTCATTCACTCACACACTCACACACTACGGACAATTTTCCAGACATGCCAATCAACCTACCATGCATGTCTTGGGACCGGGGGAGGAAACCGGAGTACCCGGAGGAAACCCCCGAGGCACGGGGAGAACATGCAAACTCCATACACACAAGGCGGAGGCGGGAATCGAACCCCCAACCCTGGAGGTATGAGGGGAATGTGCTAACCACTAAGCCACATTGTTTCAGAAGATTGTTATGTAATCAACGGTCTCTGTGTCTTACCTTATACAGTAAAACAAAAACTAGCAGAACTAAAAACAGGAAACCTCACAGGAAACTGCAATGTTTTGCATCTCTGTTCCAAATGACTATGCTAGATTCCATGCTGAACTGGTTTGTACCATGATCACACTTTTTTTAATCCTATTATTTATTTTTTATTTAGCCATTTGTTCCAAGAACAGAACAAATATTTGCTAAATGTGGTGTGTGTGCGTGGTATAACTCTACATTGCTGTACAGTATATCACATTCTACATAAGCTGTACACAGTAATTGCTTAGATTATACAAAGAAATACATAAAATATTTGTCAGCAGGAATATGGTGCACAGCAAGTATTCCCCTCTCAAAAGAACACAGTGTGATGGGATGACAGCAGAGTTATGACAGCATACAATTTGTACCTTGTGCACTTAAATATTCTTCTCCAGAAAAGACTAATTACTGGTGAGAATTAAAGCCATGGCATGAGTCATGCTGCTTTTTTAATCAAACACGTGTTCAAAAATTGGCAGGTTTCTATTAATCCCACCTAAAAATGAAAGCTGTAAACGTGCCTGCAATCTGAATCATTCCTGGGTCAAGATGATCCTGACTGGTGATTATGCAAACCACCTACAGTACTTCATCAAACTAAATAGGAATTGATTGGATTACAACACCTTCTGCCCAATCTGTCATTGTCTGAAGTATATCAAAGATCTCCTTGGTTAAAGAAATGCAGTTCTGGGCCCCCAGCCAAGGTAAGGATTTCGTTCTGTCTTTTGAGACAATTATATTTCCAAAGAAAGTTCCATGACCCTCATTGATTTTAAGGATTCTTTTGGTTTAAAATCTTAACTACAGCCTGGCACTATTCCCTATGGACTACTAAGCCATTCACAAAGGCAATTCTGCAGGTTCTATGCAAATCAGCTCAAATTAGAAAGGATGGAAAGTTGATGAGTGGACAGTTTTGATCACATCAATCATTATACATGCCATATAATACATCCTAAAACCACTGTATTTGCATGTGACCTTCAATGAAAAGATGAAATTGTCATATCTTAATGACTTAGTTCTTTGGTGATCTGAAATTTGTAGAAAAAAATCTATGATACTGTGAAGTTCAATGATGTACTTAAGGTGAGCACATTATCCAAACTTCAAGTTTACTAGCTAAAGGATATACTGTATAGTAGCTTGTATGCTTGTCATGACTATGCTGAAGTTTGCATTATTATACACATTACAGTATCTTCTCGGGTATAGAAAACAAAATGCTTATTCAATGCCAAGTCTACTACTTCATTCAACTTTTTTCATTCAAGAATCAGTTCTGTACACCCTGTAACTGTATACATATCTATAACAAATCTATAGCTCTAACAAAAATAACAAGAACGTGGTGTCAAAGCAATTTGGCACTGTATGGATATCCATTCCTGATTTGTTGAAGCTTTCTAAAGCTCTAAGTGACTGATGTCATATTCAATTTTCTCAATTAAATATGAAAAACTGGCAGAACTTTACATAAAGGATTTCTCAACTAACCCAATTGAATGCAGTAGTTAACACTGTTAAACAATAATCAAGGAGCCAACACAACTCCACATAACAGTCCAGTCCATTCATTGTTATTAATCCCATTATGGAGCATACCTGTTTGCTGTTTAATTTTGCCCTATTTGTGCTGTTTGTCTGATAAGCAATGACAAAAAAGCAGCAGAGTAATTTAGTATGTATTAATTAGTAAATAAATAAATCTCTGTATGCTCCTAAACACTGCTGGCTTACTAAACTCTGTTCTCCATATATATATAAATATATTAACCTGCTGAAAGTTTTTTCAATAGGCAACCAAAAACGTTACATTCTGGGGGTTTTGTTTTACGCTGGCATATTTGGTTATTGCTACTGCATTCATTCATTGTCTGCACCACTTATCCTACACAGGATCACAGGGAGCCTATCCCAGGGGTTTCGTGGAACAAGGCAGGGGACATCGTGCACAGACAAGGTGCCAATCCATCACAGAGCAAGAATCGTACACAATTTAGACAATTTAGACTTGCCAATCAGCCTACAACGCATGTCTTTGGACTGAGGGAGAAAATCAGAGTACCCAGAGGAAACCACAGAAGCACAGGGCAAATATATGAACTCTGTATATACAGACAGATGGTGGGAATCAAACCCTCAACCCGGTTAGTGCAGCAAATTTTCATTTCCTTAATCACTGTACAATGCATTTTAAATAGTTATCAATGGCTGCTTTTGTACACATGCTTTTATACACATGATGTACATTGCTATGCAGTGACTATCATATGTTTAACCCAATTGTTTAATAAACCAGAAAAGAATGATCTCAATTAGGTGAAAAGATGTTGGATGTTTCCTAATTAGACATGAGAACATCTTGAGCGCCATGAGCTTTGGAGGAAAACGGTATATTTCTGCGTTCTGAATCTAATCAAAGTTTTAAAAATGCAATTTCCTTTATGGCACCTCACAAGAGGTTTTATTATAGATTAATGTGATATCATTGTCGCATATCTTCCAATGACTTTGGACTAGCTTCAGTTTCATACTGGAGGGCATATTAGGTTAAAGACCAGAATGAGCTCATTACAGAAACTCACCATCCACTTTATTAGGAACACCTGCACACCTAAATGTAAAGCGTAACATGTTGAACCCTGAAAATGATGGTCTGCAATTCAGCATTCCAGTTTAACGGCATTTAAGTTAAGACTGAATATCCCAAAAGACTGTCATTACCTGAAATACTCAAACCAGCCTGTCCGGCACCAACAACCATATCACAGTCAAAGCGATCGAGATCACGTTTTTCCTTTTCTGATGTTTGATGTAAATATGACCTAAAGCTCTTCATGAATGTTTTAATCTACGCGATTTAATGCACTGCACTGTTGTCAAGTGACTGGCTGACTATAGTGGCTTATACAATTAGTTCTCAATGAGTGCATAAAATTAATACGTAGTAACATGTGGGGTACTTGCTTGCATTACAAACAACTGCATTCTAACACATTGGAAAGGACATAAATAAAACGCTTGTTTTCCAAGTCAGTCATGAGTCTGGAGAGTTTGCTACCAAATCAGCACTTTAGATCAATGCTGTGCAGCTGCTGCTTCCGTTTTGTCTGGGCTATGTGCAGATAACGGATGGCTCTGCTACTTCCCACAGACGCTCGATGTGCTGCCCTACTTCCAGCCTCGAGTGCTGAGGTAGGCAGCTATGTGCCAACTTCTCATAATAACAAAGATTGTTCCCATGCATCTTCACAAGATTATATCCATATAGTCTTGAGGCACATTTCATATATATTATTTTTTCTCTTTCTTTCTGTCTTTCTGTCTTTCAAAGATGGAGCATGCTTCACATGAAAGTCTAGATACAGTGGCATTCATCCCATTAGCACTCATTATTAATGCAGAGAACAGTTCTGTCTTCCTTTCTTAAGAAAAGATTCTTCAATGCAATGGACAGCTCAGAGTCACTGGGTTTATCCTGTTAGTCCTGCTTACTGTCTGCATGTTTCTATGCATGTTCTCTTTGTGTCTGTACACTGTAACACGAAAGCCCAATTAAGTTATGCAACCATATTTCTTCTAATTAACTGTAATTGTCATGACAATTTTGGATTTTTTTAACTTTTGAAAGATTAATGTAATCTTAATGTAATCCATTGTCTCGACTACTTGTGAGTTGAAACAAAGCTTATCTTGTGTTAAGGAAGCAGATGAACTTTCGGTTCTCAGTATAACCATCTTGAAATAAGTATATGGATACAATCACACAAAATTTTGCTTTTTGCCCAGTATTCCTGGGACCGGCTTTGGATCGACTACAATCTTGACCAGTTCTTTGGAAGATGAATAAACTTTTAGCTGCTTATCCCCTCAGTAGAGCCCATCAAAAGTGAGTGAATGACTGCTTATGAAAGCGAAACTATCACACAAGGATCGGCTCTTTTTAGTAAATGTGCAAGTAGCGCAGTCTTGCTGTCGTCACTGAAAATCGTTTCCCATCGCCCATAAAGCTTATCTGCCTCAATATGCGTTTGACTCTGACTGCACAAATCACTCATGGAGGTGCCAAAGACTGAAGCGTTCTCACCCGGCATCCTGTCATCATGCCAAAGACTAGTGATTCCGCAGTGGCTCAAGGTGAGGAAAAGGACAGTTCTGTCATTCATCGTGTATGTGTTTGAGAGCCAGAACAAGGTTCTGAAAATTTTGGGCCTGATAGGCAGTCCTTGGAGACAGATCGCTCCAATCTTCTCAGCATAATAAAGGATTACAGAATCATCCAAACTTCCTTATAAACCTCCAGAGAGGTCAATGAACTGATCTTAAGTGGAGAAACTCTTCATCTTAATGCACAGTAATGCCATTGTATATCAACATTGTATTACAGGTTCTGAATATAAACGATGTGGATCATCTCATTGCAATCGGAGAGGTCTGAACAGAGATCAGTAGAGTGTTAGATAAGTAGCAGTTTAGATCTAGCATACCTGGCCTTGTTCTATTGGAAATAATGGCAATATATTACAGACATGGACGATACAGACAGACAATGGAAAAAGCCATTGGATACTATAATAAAAATATATTCACCATATACAAAAATATGTAACTATTATACTAATACTATTGGCATTAATATGGAGTCCATCCTGCTCAAATGTGTGCTTCCAATTTTGTTCAGGTGTTCAAAAAAATTGCTCATATAATGTATGTAAAAGTTAAAAGTTAATAACTCCATAAATCCTCTATACTGTATAAAAATCATATAGCTATCATGGTGAAAGAGCTACAGTATCTAAGGCTCTCAGTGTCATCATAATTAAACATTAAATTAAATTAATTAAATTAATTAAAACCTTTAAATCCATTTAAAAACTATTAAATGGAAAAACATTTAGAGCCAAAGGCATAAATATCCATGTCAGTACAGCTGTTTGAAACGTACGCAGGTGTAAAGTATGTGAAATCTCACTTAATCATTCCTGGGCATGTGTGCCATGCTACAGGATGTGGAGGGTAAGTAAAAAGCCAGCAGCCACTCAAAAAGTGTGATTACAGCAAAAGCAAAGAGCAAGAGCAACAGTTACACAAAGAACTACAGAGTAATATTATATTGAAAACACATTTAGTATAAAGTGGATAAGTGCCAGAGATGGGGGACTTGAGTCATATGACTTGACTCGAGTCAGACTTACTGTAAATCGCAAATTTTGAGACTTGAGGCTTGCTTGACAAATATTTTAAAAAATCAGACTCGACTTGACTTTGACTTGACATTCATGACTTGAGACTTGCAAGTAGAACCTGACACAAACAGCTTCGATGGGCATGTCTCTTCCACATCTATTCATCTATTCTGATGTGCAAATACCCGTAAGCTATTGACTAAAAACAGACATTTGATATTACTGTAAACCTAATCCTGTTTGGAGCAATTCCAACATCTAATCCCTTTATCTGCTGGTTACAATAATAAATCTCAATTTTGTTCTTGAGATATTATGTGAATGAGCATCTGGTTGGATGGACAAACAGACAGACTGACGGGTGGACTGAAGACATAATGCCTCTACCGTTCAAAGATGGAGGCATAAAAACGGTAGCAGATCTTGATAGCTCTCCTCTGCCTTTCCACTACACATTCCGAGTATTAATTGAACACTACATCTTTTTGAATTTCTCAGTGTGAACATACTATTTGCAATAAAATGTACAGTGCTCCACAAACTTATATGATCTATGAAATAGCTACACATGGGCATGGTTGTGAGTCACACTTTAAGAAACCCAGTAAAGTAGTTGTTTTTTTAGCGTGACAGGCCATGAGCATTATAGGAAGTAATCCTGCAGTGACGGAGCTCATAACAATCGGTCATATCATAGCTAGCAAAGAAATGACTCACCATTGTGATACGGGACCCCTGAGAAGTAGAGGTAATCTAGTCAATGTTAGCACAACAATGCATCACATGAGAGTTCACACAGGCCCTTAATTAATGAACACTTGCACATTCATTTCAAAACCCAATTATTTCTTTTAGCTCAGATGCCACCCGCTGTAAGAACAGGACTAAACAATCATCCTGAGACAGTGCACTGCCAGCATAAGTATTGGATTGTAATTGCATGGTGTGGAATGCATCCTTTTTAGTTAATGATATCTATAAAAACCATAAAGCTATAAGCCACAATTGGCAAATGTTTCAATCCTCCGCAACCTTTACTAAGTTTTTTCTGGGGCAGGGAACTGCTCTTGTGAAACAGTCTCTCAGGCCATGCTGCACTTCTCTTTAGGTGTAAATAACCTTTTATGATATGTTACAAATGCACTGCAGACTTCTCACTGAGAAACCCTGAATGGTTCGCAGTGAAAGCTCTTTCAAACCAAAGCATTCCCCTTTCCAGTACAGTATAAAGAAGAATGCTGGATTTTTGTAATCTTGTAGGAAAGAAGCAATTATAGGAGACATATGGTCCTGGAAATATTAAGTACCTTGTTAAAGCAAACTCAGGGAGTGAATCTGCTATAGTTGAGCTAAAATCAGAGTTCTGCAAAAACTTTCTTTTGCAGTGTGAGAATTGAGTAGAGAACAGAAAAAGAAAGATATATTATTAAACATACCACCAAATTCAACTTTAGAAATCAAAATTGTGATGAGAATGTAATATAATAGCATTTTACAGCATAATATACAGTACAGTACATTCTCTTGGCCAAACATTTGGCCTGAAGTTAGCAGAAGACCAAAGCAACACAAGTGTCAATCCAAGCAAAAGCTTCAGCATGATGCCAATAAAAATCATTTTCCCCTTCAGATTAGTTTGCCGTCACCAACCCTGCAGCAGGCCATAAATAATGCACAGATTTTCCACAGGACTGTGTGGTGAACAGGAATCAGCTCAGCTAATAAAAAGGCAAGTGCTGTGATTTAAACACTCAGCTAGATGAGGAGTCGCCAAAGGAACAGGCAAATATGAATCACCTCAGAATAAACACACCTGGGTGAAGTTGATTCCTAATAAATCAAAAGGAATTTCAGATAGGTAAAAATATGACAATTAGATTCATGAATAGTCTGGATAAAATAAAATCACTGAATGGCTTATGCTGTAAAATACAGCAGAGAAACAATACATACAGTGACTCTTCCAAATACACAATATTGCAGACTCAGTCAGTTCTACCAAAAAGTTGATTCTTTGAAATCATTGCTGTGTGTTTTATTTAAACTGGATTAACTTTATACAGGGATTGAGAACAGTGAATCAGGCTTTTAGATACCCATTTCTCCAGTGTTTCCTGACAGGTCTATTCCTAGCTGTAGACTTGGAGATAGGAACACCAATACACGTTGCCGCAGGCAGTCTGAGAAACTAGCTCCATGGATGTGATGTATTACTCTGTCACTGTCCATGCATAAAGGGAAATTAATGGCTCTTTGGTCCTACAGTGCTATATACGCAAAGTCAAAATAAATGGAGAATCTATGGAGAATAGGGGTGATATGACAATTATAAATGATTAAAAGGTAATGGTGTCTTGATGGTTAAAAGCGTTTCAAGCTCTATTGAATGAGGCCCTTAACCCTATCTGCTCCAGGGGGGCTGTATCATGACTGCCACTATGCTCTGTCTCCTGCTTCCTAACAAGAAAATATATAATATTTCTTTAAAAAAAATGTGTATTATGATACGTTTCTTCACGAACTGGTTGTATTTAAGACTGTCTTTGAAATGGCTTGAGGATACTTTTATGTAATATCTTCTATAAACACTTCTAAATCTTATGTAAAAGTGTAGTACTGAAGTTCCTGTCTTTGGTTTCTAGATAAGTGTGTGTGTGTGTGTGTGTGTGTGTGTGTGTGTGTGTGTGTGTGTGTGTGTGTGTGTTGAGCATAACTAGTATTATTTACTTCTTACTTCTAAAGAACCACAATGAGCATATGGTCAGACATATGTATATGACTACGACTGTGTGTACAAGCACAGTAAATCTGCATACCCAACAAGCATTATATGATTCAGACCTTTTAGTTTTTCATGCTTGGATGACATTAAGAACATATGGCCCGGCAAATCATGAAAAACATGTGCGTCTCTGGCCGTGAAGCTAGCGTTGGCTCAAGTGGCCATAGAGGAAAACAGTGAGATCATGTCAAACTGCTTTCCCTCCCACTCTCTACTATTTCTCTCTACTCAAGCCATGGCATGGGCAGATGGTACAGTCCACAAGCCACTAAATAGGACAGCAGGGAGAGCTTGTCTGGCACCTTGTTTAGTGTGGGGTTCCCATGGCAAGCTTCTCCAGCAGCTCGGTTCAAGCTGATCAAAGTCAGAGCGGAATCTCAGAGAGATATTACATAGCTCAGATAAGAAGGACACAGGCTACAGCAACATTTGTAAAGTTGTTCATTAGTTCTTTCTTTAAACTGAAGATTAATCAGCTCCAATCCAACCATGCTTCTTATGTCTAACAAACAGACATTGTATTATTAGAATGTACGGTATGGGAGGAAAATTTGACATCTTTTAAAACCGATTAGGGTATTGGGGAAAAGAAAAGAACAGTCTTCAAAAAGTCATTCATACATCTGATTTCAGTCTAAATTAGTTTTACTGCTGATGATGGTTGGTACGACATGTATTACAGTAATTGACAGAAAAGTAGTGATCAGCAATGGAGCCCAAAATTAGATCCTTGATTTTAATTAAAGCACAGCATGAAGTAAGAAGCGTGAGCTAAAGATCTTATGTGGGAAGGATGTGACTAAGCAAGAATCATAATTAGGTTGGTCAACACAGATTAGATGCAGTTTAAAATCAGGCTGTGGCTGTAGAGCTCTGAAAACAGAGAACCATTGTCGACTAATTAGACATGGATGAGGACAGGATAAGATTCACCTTCTACTTTTATCTACTCCATTTTGTTAAAGTGTTAGTGGATAACATCTCAGGTCACTAAGACATTGCTATTGGGACATCTCTGATGTTAGATGTTAAAACTAAAGTTTAAAAGAACAGCAAGGGCAGCATTTCCATTCCAAGTATTTACATTGAACAAATTTCTCAAAGGAATAAAAAGAAGAAAAAAAAAAGAAAAATGTATTAAAGTGAAGGTTGGCAAGTATGTGAATGTGATGTGCTATGATGTAGGCTCAGTGTTGTCTCTTGGTGATATTTATGCTGATAGATAGCTCTTCAGCTGAGACTGAGAGGGTGTCTGAGTAAATGGTGTCATCACTGCACGGATGCACAGACCCACCAGAGACACACAATCCCAATAAAACACTGTGTGTGTGAGTGTGTGTGTCCTAAACTAATACACAATGTACTGATTTACTAAGATCCCAAATGACCTATGATAATTTGTGTGTGCAATCCCAAAAATCACAATCATTGTATCATTGTACAAATGAAAACAAATTTAATAGAAATTTGAATTATTTCACAATAAATTATGTTATGGATCATTTCCAGACCTCAGTGAAATAAATTCAAACTTTATATTACTCTTTATTAACAATATCTTGTGTGTTTTCCCCTCGGTTTAATTTACATTTACAGCATTTAGCAGACACTCTTATCCAGAGAGACTTAAATTTATGAAGATGAGTCAGTTTATACACCTGAGCAATTGAGGGTTAAGGGCCTTGCTCATGGGCCCCGTAGTGGCAACTTGGTGGACTTGAGATTCGAACCAATGACCTCGCGATCAGTAGTCGGACACCTTAACCACTGAGCTGCCACATCTCATATCCTAATTGACTCCACTGTTATTAGTGACTCCTACAACCTCAACAGATTTCACAATAATAATGGGGATGTCTTATTTATTTGATGCATTGTAGACTAAACATTGTGCGAAATAAAATCCTGACTCTTACAGCCTAGGAAAAGTTATTTCACATTAAATCCATTAGATATCATTAAAGTCTAGAGCTGGGTAACTGTACGTTTTGGTGGTCAGACTACTGAAAGGAATGCTGTAAGGAAGTATTGCACTGCATTATTAATGCCTGCTTAGTAACTTTACAAAATTAATAAAGCCCTGCATTAATGTGATTTTGCCCTGAATGTATGCGCAGCTTGATCCAAATATGAACAATAATAACTTCAGCACTGCTGACACAGGGCCTTCATCACTCTGTATCTATATAAAGTACAATGCTTTATTAATGACATTATTAAGCAGTGACGCAAAGGCAGTTGTGCAGAACAGAGCAAAATGCAAAACATACTCATAGATAAATAAGTTTCTAGAGTAGGATGCATAGGAAATAAAAAGTGACTGTAAAAGACAAATTAAGCAATATTTCATTTTTACTTTTGTATATAACTTTATAGTATATAATTTATGTTTATACAGTATATATTTGTATCCGTATATACACTGGGTTGTTAATGATTTTGGTTCATGTCATAGTGTTTGCTAGTAATTGACAGAGAAACACTGAGTGAATTGTTAAAGTGAAAAAGTGAAAGTGACGTGACATACGGCTAAGTACGGTGACCCATACTCAGAATTTGTTCTCTGCATTTGACCCATCCAAAGTGCACACACACAGCAGTGAACACACACAGTGACCACACACCAGGAGCAGTGGGCAGCCATTTATGCTGCGGCGCCCGGGGAGCAGTTGGAGGGTTTGGTGCCTTGCTCAAGGGCACCTCAGTCGTGGCCGGCCCGAGACTCGAACCCACAACTGCTAATGTTACATGCATTAGCAGAGAAAAAGTAAAACATGAAAGCAAAAAAAAAAAAAAAAAAAATGTGTTCTGTTCTATATGACAGCTTTTTACAGGCTGTATAAATGCTGTTGACAGTGCAGCTCTGAATGTGCAGTGAATATCTAAGATTTAACCATATGTTCGAATGGTAATATTAAATCATTACTGTAAGCGAACTTTCAAATATAATAAGGTATTCAACTGGAAATGTGCTTCAATAAATATAATACTTTCTCCTTGGTACTAATTTACACATGCAACCATCAAGCTTTCAGGCTGTAATTTACATTTATATATTTGCGTTAATAAACGCCACCCTATATTTTAGCACTTTTTGCTATAGCAAATTGCATATTCATAAAGCAAACATGGAAACCAGACTACAGGCCCTATTGACTCATTTTGAAAGAGGCAATCTTTCACTGGCCTGGTTAATAAATCAGGATGCACTTTTTGCTGATTATCATCATGTTTTTTTACAGATACAAACAAGGTCCTGAGTGTGTTGTTTGTGGGAGTACGATGGGAGGGGTGTCTCGGTTCACTCCATTGCCTCATAAGATGAGTCTGTCTGACTCGTGCTCCACAGTCTCAGCCATGATGGATCGGCTGTACGTAGAATAGCCTGCCTGAGGTCTGTTTGGTCAGCGGAATAATACTCCTACTTGGCTGGTGGCTGAAATCATTACAGGTGCATGTCAAAATTCTCTGCCCAATTAATTTACCAAGAAGTAGACATGGTCCATGCTGTATCATGTGCTATGAAGAACACCGGCGTACTTCTGACATCCGCATACAACAAAGATGTACTATATTGTAGTTTGTGAAAGAGTGTTCTTTATGAGACTAATAAGTGACAATAGCCAATTTGTATGAAACAGAACCCTTTTATGTATTTTTTTCACATCTATATATATATATATATATATATATATATATATATATATTCTTTTCTTATTTTTAATAATAGATATGCTATATTAAGGACTTATTAGGAGTACAGTCTTATGAGCACAGACTGCTTAGCTACTTTTGTTTAATTGTTTGCTGTTAACATAATTTGCATGGACACACAGCTTAGATTGTCTTAATTGCACTGATATATATTACTTGACGGTTAACACAAAGTCTTTGCTATGCCCTATTTTGCAGTAACAGTAGCAGTAGTTCCTATAGTACCTAATGCATATCTGCTGCTCCAATCAACCCCAGTCAGCTTCTTTCATGTAATGAAAAGGATGAGTCTCCTGTAGTATTGTATAAAAAAGCATAAATTGTAAGAAGTTCTAGGACAGGTGGGTGGTGCTTTACAGAGCCAGGTGTCTGTGACTGATGCACACCAGATCAGTGCTGTTTCATATAGAGCCTGATTCAATTAGGGTTCAGGGACATGGGCAAGCAGCCAGTCCAACCCCTTACCCAGCTCACTGAGATTAATGAGACGAGTGCTGACAAAATGGGTCAGCCATGGACATTTGTGTGTGTGTGTGTGTGTGTGTGTGTGTTGGCTGAGTGAAGTGACTTAAGGTGAGTTAGGTTGATGTTAATGTACTGTCTAGTCTACGTTTGTTTCTTTAGTAATTTTAAACACTACACCAATGCCTTGTCTGCGCACACACACACACACACACACACACACACACACACACACACACACACACACACACACACACACACACACACACACACACACACACACACACACGTGTGCACAAGCTTACATATGCATAAAATGACAGCAAGGGGCAAACCAAAATAAGAAATAAAATGAAATAAATGTTCCTTGTACAAGTGTTTATCAGAAAATAGGGTGAAAAAGCCACGGTGGGAAAAAAGGATCTGGAAAGAAAACAAGCAGGAAGCATGAAAGACATCAGAATTTTTTTGCACATAGTTATTTAACATATACAGAATCATTGGAACTAATCATGACACAATACACATTGTATGCACACACAAACTGTAAATGTAACACCCAGTCACAGCTTGAACTCCATGCGAAATATACCATGCATGATTTATCCAAGCAAAAAGTGGCACTAAGAGTTAACTTAGTGACTGGGCTGGCTGTGGTGTTAAGAGTGCGGGATTTTGTCGGAATTCATCGGCCACCTCATAATTACAAACATTTTCTGACAGGGCTTCAAAGCAGTATAAGCATCTAGTCTATATACATGGTGATTGTGAGGATGCAAAGAGTTGTTCAAGCCATGTGACTTTTCTACACCTGCTTACTACATGATCTCACCACTCAGTAGCTGTTAAAGGACAGCGCAGAGTGTAAGCATTACCGATGTGTCAGTTTACCAAGCTTGAATCTGCTGTGTAGGTTTTTTCCCCCTGCTTTGTAGGCATAGATGAAATCCATAGATTGACAAAATCATGGTTTTTTCCCCCTTTGCTTTCATTGAATGTTCTCGGCGCTTTATTTCCCAATAGCCTAACAATGACATGTCAGACAAGGATGGGGTGTGGTTACAAACACAGATTTACTGATGCAAATGGAAAAGCAGACAAATCCACAAGACAAGGACAATGTCCAAATCATAAACAGGCAACAGTCAACAAACGAGCTAGAACATGCAAGGCCAACTCGATAAATTAAACAAGCAGGGTCGAAGCCAGAACAGGGTTCATTCAATAGCAAAGACCTGAACCAATACTTTGCTATGAACTGAAGTTTGTGTTGTCTGCTGGAGTGTGATTAAAAGTCTAGGGATATGATATGCCTTGTAGGTTGTTATTTCATAGATTCTGGGAAATAGAGGTTGTGTTTACAGGTGGAGCTGACAACAATGCACTAATATATTTATTCAGACACTTGTCATTTGGTACATAATTCTGATGGCCTATCTAGAATACCTAGTTATTATTATTAATGTATTCATAATTAATTCTTATTTCTGAAATTGTTCTATTCTGAAATATAGATTTTATTTTTGTTATCTCTGTATTTTACAAACACTAAATAATTGAAACTTATGATTAGCCAAGATATAAACATGGTCCGATTGGCATGATATCATGGTAGAGGTAATCATTGGATAGGATACATTTTGTGTTGCACACTGTTGAGAAAAGCCTACATGCCAGACACAGTTCTAGTCTTAATGTCCTGGGTTAGACCAATTTTTATGATCGATTAGATACATTAACCTTTTAGTCTGAAGTTAATAGACCTATGTCAACTGCAATCATTGAGCCTTAAGAGCATAACATGACATGACTAAAAGCCAGTTAAATGGCTTATGCACCCAATGTATTGCTTAATAAATTACCCCTGACATTGTTATGAATTTAATAGGCCTATTTTTAATAGTACAAAGCATTTTTTTTGTCTTTTAATGGCCCGGTGTTTTGAACTCACTGGTGCATTGACTACATTAACATCGTCTATGCTTTATATTAAATTCACTCTTGTTCAATTATGTTTGGATCACGTACTGCCCTGCGTTAATATTGCTATAAAAAGGACACATTTTATGGCATCAATTTAAATATTTGATGACAGTTCTATGAATTTGGGCATCTTAAATAGGTTACCACTACATTAGATGCAGCGAGGCCCTTTAACTTTATATGCATTACATTTTTTGAATGTCATTTTTAATATGCAGTCATTCATTCATTCTGAGAACCTAGAGAATCACCACAAGGACACAAGGACAACACATGGCTCCACAAACACAACAACCAGAGGTCAGAATTCGAACCAACAACGCTAGAGCTTTGACGTGTCAATGCTTCACTCTGTGTAATGCTACCTATGATATCCTATTTTAAATAGTAAGTATATTATAACAAACTGTACTGTTAACCTGACATATAGGATTATCATAAGAAAACGTATTGATTTGGCTGAAGCCACTGATTTTCTGATGCAACTGATATGTGGAAATCTGATCAACAAAAAGAAGACAAACTTTAACACTGTAATGATTAGGATATGAATCATGGAAGCCTGTAAGTAAGAACCTACTATGTGACACATGTAACAGAATATGCCTGGCTGTTTTTAAAGGTTGTGTCAATCATTTATCAGTAAAAAGTGCCAAGATATAGTACAGGTTGTTGAGAGAAGGCCATGGAATGAAGTTGTAGGACTTATAGGGGTACCTAATAATACTAGCAACACACCTCACTATGTTAACACACCTATGCCACTTAACAATTTTTCTATTAGAAGACAAAGTGGAATAAATAGAGCAAAAAGTAAAGTAAGAGACAAAAAGAGAAGCATAGAGCTAGGAAACAATTGAAAATAGATGAAAAACTCAAAAAGGTTGAAGGCCTGGTTAAAGAATTAAAAGTGTTGAATATGAATGACTGAAGAAACCAACTGCAGGTCAACACAAGCATCAGACACTGTACCTACACAGTTGGAAGAAGATCTTAAAAGAATGAAAATTATAATGTGTTAAGTTTTATTTTTCAGAAGTCCAAGAGGACTCTGAAGCGGTTTACTTTTCCTTAAAATCATGTAACCTTTTTATTGAATAATTTTATTACCTTTAAGTTTACTTTTTATATTTGCTTATGGTGTATCTGCAGGGCTATCAAGTGTCACGCATTGAGAGTGACAGTCACACATTTGGGTCTTTTCTCACGCTCTCCTGCCACACATCGTATTTCTCACGCAGAAAAACTTTTTTACTATTTATCATATATTTAATATGCCGCAGCGCCCGAAATTTATCAGTCCGCACTGCTGTCTCTATGGAACTGGTCAGAAATCAAGCGGTGTCTCCCCTGAAGTTCTTAGTCGAGCCTGTCACTTATCAGCCAATCAAAAAAAAGAGGCTACACAATAGCCAATCAGAAAATAGCACTATCTGGGTAAGATTTAACGCAACAACCAATTAAAATAAACAAACATATTCATTAGAGAGGGTATTTTCGATGGTCGGTTTGAACAAAACATCAACAAAAAACACCTTGACTCTGGGCGGGACATTGTCCTCAATCATGACCCTAAAAATAGCTGGGCTTGAGCTGAACTGTTTTAAATGGGAGCAATTTTACAAATGATAAAGGAGTCCAAAAAGGCAACAAACACTTACAATAAACAATACCAGTCATAATATCTCTCTCTCTCTCTCTCTCTCTCTCTCTCTCACACACACACACACACACACACACACACACACACACACACACACACACACACACAAACACACACAAATTAATAAATGGAAATTGAACAAATACTTTGTATTTGGTTAAATTGTGGTCAGTGATCCTTACCAAACACAACACCCCCTTTGTTGTGTAATTTATTTATTTATTTATTTATTTGTTTGTTTGTTTGTTTGTTTAGGGGGGGGGGGCTTGGAGATGTCACTCTCGCCTGTCTTCAAAACTTGAGAGCCCTGTATCTGGAAACTCGCAGAGAAATTTGCAGCGAGAATATCTTAGCACATGTAGCGTCTTGTACCAGTCATTTTAGATTTCATGTCCCAGGCACCCTAAATTTCAACATCTACTCCTCAATTAACCGATGAGCAACCCAGTTTTACACACACACCTGGCTCCAGAATGACTGGAGCCTACACAAAGACCAGATAACCCCATGCGGCTTCTCTGATTAGGGGCCCTCAACACACACACACACACACACACACACACACACACACACACACACACACACACACACACACACACACACACAAAACACAATGAGACATTCCTTGTACTAATAAAACCCAAAGATAAGGTACTCTAAGGTTCTCATTCTTATAACCCTTTTTGTAATGTGTCCTTCTTTTAAGGCTTGCCTGACTTGTGTCAGAATGTGTCAGAAACAACATTGTATTTTAAAATCCGTTATACTCTATCATCATATCTTACTGATCATGGCATGTTAATGTATACCTGTTCTAATGGTGTATGCCCCTTTAAGGTCTGATGTCAGAATGTATACGAAGCTATCATTTTCTTTTTACTTCCCTAATGAAAGTGCATCTTGTTTTATGTTTCATTTTTGTTTTTTTGCCTTTATACGAACACAATATCGTATTAACACCAGTTACCCTTTGATTATTAATGATCTATGTATGTAATGTACCGCTGCCTTCATACCATCATTACCCTTCATGTCTAGTATCCAAATGACCACAAAATTATCGGTTACTCATTTTTCAAGCACTGGCGTATTTTATTTGAAGATACCGCCTTCATAGAATTAATAAAGGTTACACGGCCTGTTCGCCGGACGAACAGACCAAATAAGCATAACGTTAATTCCAGTATCGTTAATTTCAACTTAAAATATTTGGAAGTCACTATAACACGTTATAGTCGCTTATAAATATTTACCTTGGTTCGCGAGC
This sequence comes from Tachysurus fulvidraco, assembly GCF_022655615.1. Classification (NCBI taxonomy): domain Eukaryota; kingdom Metazoa; phylum Chordata; class Actinopteri; order Siluriformes; family Bagridae; genus Tachysurus; species Tachysurus fulvidraco. The sequence goes on along the minus strand of NC_062520.1, from coordinate 10,483,432 downwards.
CAAAATCGCTACACACATTATGACCTAGTTACTGAAACCACAAGGTATCAGCAATATTTAACCATCTTTGCAGCTGCAGGAAGTTAGCTGTAACTAAATAACCATATATAGTTCTTTAGCATTATGGAAGCAAGAGATAGTCTACAAACCTTTGAGGAAATTTCCAATGTCGCAGCAAGAATTGATTTAGATTTGTGGCATAAACAGTCAAAATTCACAGCCAAATCCTACTCCAGCAGGAACAAGGTAACGTGTATAAAAACCCATCTGAAAGTCAGTTACTGTATGTACATTCTATTGTAGGCAAGCTCAGTGCGTGTTTCACTCAGTAATTGCTTATTTAGTGTGCATCAGAAAACAAATGCAAGCATACATTTGGAGAGTGTTTCTTGGTTTGCTACTATCTTTGCATTTTAATTACTTTTAATTCTGACTCTTTCATCTAAAGTTCAAACAATAGACTAATTAGAAGAACTTTAAGAGGATCCTTTGTTAGAAGACAGAGGGACTTCAAAGAACACCTCCGTTCAAGGTAAGACCAACTCTGATAATGGATCTTGTGTTTTCAAAACTAACCCGTGCAATCTAGGACACATTCCTTATTGGGATTGTGGAAGGGTTTCCTACGCAATCCAAAATCAAGTGTCACTAAGGGAAACGTACGTCAGTATAAATTACTTCAAGGTATAGTCTATAGTGTATTTTGTAATACTGTATATCTTGAAATTCCTATGAGAGTGGGTTCTATCTATCTATCTATCTATCTATCTATCTATCTATCTATCTATCTATCTATCTATCTATCTATCTATCTATCTATCTATCTATCTATCTATCTATCTATCTATCTATCTATCTATCTATCTGCTCACAAGAATCTGAGAAAAGCTTTATAGGTTTTACTCATTTTGTCTCACGTCCCTGTGGAAGGTTGTGAGTTTAATCAGCCAGAGAGACAGTGCTGGATGAGCGAGATCCATATAAGCTTGTATTGGACTTGAAATTACTATGAATTTACATCTGCCAAATGAATAAATTTTATACCTTTTCTGCTTTACTCCAGACACACTAATGGCTTCAGAAACCTGTTATCTGGGTCTGAATAAGCATTTCAAAGACATTAGAGAAGCCTGAGCTCTGCAAGTTTAAAAAACACCAATCACTCAAAACTCCACCACTCAAACACCAGCTGTCCAATACTTTGGACCACATCAATCACAACACCTATAGCCAACACATGCTGAGTAGGGAAATAAAGGCAAGTATCCACTGACCAGGTCAAGGACATTAAATACTCCTTATAAGAAATATTTGCAGAATATTTGGAGCTTAGTCATATGTAGAAGTCTGGTATAAGTTTATTTTTTAACTAAGCATGACAACGTAATTTAGAAATTGACCTTGAGAGCCTTTGATATTCTTGCTTGCTTTGGCCCTCAGTCAACAGATATAAATAAGAAACTAATGTAAACTTCAAGGATGCAAAATCTTAAGCTGATTCGGAAATGGTTGTTAGCACTGCAGATGCACTGACATGCAGCTCCTGCTGGAAAACGTGACTTGGGCACAGACGGCTTTTTGACATAGGAAAGATTCAGATGTTGATTAACTGCTCTAGGAGGTACATCAAAACATAATGCATCTCCCTTACTGGGACGTTTGTTGTTTCAAATTGTACAAGATGTACTGCTTGTGGAAGCCAAGAGAAGGGAAATAGGTGGCAAATCACATTTCAGATATAGAAGTCAATTAGATATAGAACAGTATTCCTCATTTATAATCTGTCATGTTTATGGAACTGATGCAGTCATCTCTGCAAAATCTCTGAAGGAGGAGTCTTGGCCAACACAGAAGTACCCCTTTATACCCGCTATAAAAATTCCTCTCCGGATAAAAGACGCATTGGTGATGAACCAATTTGAGCATGTAGTTTGAAATTAGTTACATCACAAACTATTTATTTTTTCCGTATCACCAGAATATTATCAACCTAGCAAAAGAGAGATATTAAACAGACACCATAAAAGAAGACAAGTAATTTGGCCAGAATGAAGTAACAGTTTGGCATGACTTCTGCTTGCAAGTGTAATAATCTATAATAAACTATAATAATCAAAGGGTATGGATTTTCCATCTCATGGTATACAAACCCATATGATTTCATCAGATTTGCACAGCAATGTACTAATGCTCTGATATTTACAACAATGACACATTTCAATTGTATTCGTTTATAAATGAATCAAAAAAGAACTCTTTTTACATAATTATTGTGCAGACTTAGGTTTGAGGTTACAACTACAAGAAAGTGGTAGACGCTATACTTTCTAGTGAACTGTAGAAAAGTTCATTTTCATTTTTAATGAAATTTATTTTACACTGAAAATATATTTTATGGATTCTATTGTAGTCTGCTAAGGATTTCTTGGATCATAAAAAGCCATGTTTTTCAGGGAATTGATATTACAATTGAATTTTAAGTGCATCTCTAGTAGAAAACCAAGCAAGAGCAAGTTCCATGTTTACATGCTACAACTTTTTCTACCAATTCTGGCACAAATTCCTATTTTGCACTTAGTACTCTTATGCACATACTATCTTCTATAATTGTTGTACATATATTTAAATATTTATCTTGTTCCCTTTTTCTACTATTTGCACTTATGCTAGATGTTAAACGGTATTTTGTTGCTATGTACCTGTACTATGCAATTGTCAGTTCTATCTATCTATCTATCTATCTATCTATCTATCTATCTATCTATCTATCTATCTATCTATCTATCTATCTATCTATCTATCTATCTATCTATCTGTCTATCTATCTATCTGTCTATCTATCTATCTATCTATCTAGAGTGCTTTAAGTATTAATATACTGTACAATGACGTTCTTGTGCCACAGTTGTACGCTTCTACCCAGTAAAAATGATAAGTAGAATTGAAAACTTTAAATAGTTTAGGCACTGATGAAGTGGCATAATGAAAGATATTGCACATTCAGTACTATAAATTATTTCTATAAAATAGCGAGCAAAAAACCTGTGTCATAGTGGTAAATATTGCACATACAGTGCAAGGACAGTCAGAGTCAGAGCCTGATGTCAGTCCTGTCCATCAGTGTAAGTATAAGTGATAGATGATAATGAATAGTATTGAAGGATTATGAAAACTACATAAGTGATGAATAAACACTGTACATAAGTAAAAATATCTATTAAAAACTAATCATAGATATACATTGTTTTCGTCCATGTCTTTACAGGATGAAATGTTTGAATGCTTGGGGACAGTAGTGCTGTAAATGTGTTGCCTGCTACTGCCACCAATAGGTCACCCATATTAGAACAGGCTGTGATAAAGTAAGTGTGTGGCAAAATCAGTGACAGTAACACACTGAAATGGATAGCAATAGCATCACAAATTGTACACAATAAAGCAAAAAGTTTATTTAAGAGGCCGTGCAGAAGTCTTTACGCTCGAGTGTATGTTGATCAATGTATGCGAGTGTGTCTCTTATAATATATGACACACATGCACATACATACACACATACAGACTTATATTGTATTCCAGCGTGCACTTTTTTGTGACACACACACGAGTTTAGGTCACAAGCCCGTTCTGCAAAACATTGTAGCAGTGGCAGTACGTTTGCAGGGTTGGAGTGGCCTTACTTTCACCTGAATGAAACACACTGTGTCGTGCGTGTCAAACAGATGAGAGGTGCGACAAGCTGTCCAACCGGAAAAGTGGAAGCTTAAAGTCACACACATACACACACAGAAAATCTAACTACCATGCAGAATGCATACTCAAATATATCTAACACTCACTGTGGCAATCATTAGTGAATTCTTCCTTATCTGATTCTGCTGTGGAAAATAAAAATAAGATTATTTGTAACTTTGTGATCCTGTAGAGGATCTTTCACCCATAAAACCTTGACAACAGCTCACTATGATACGTGACGAGCAACAGCAAGATTTGATGGCTCAATTAAATGCCACATCCACATGACGGATATCAATCACGTTGTACCCACAGTCTAGCATAGCAGGTGGTCATGTGTAATACATCATACAGTTCAGATATTACTCACAGTACAAATCAATGCCCCACATCAGGTGCAACGTGACATGCAGCAGCAAGATCTATATCATATGATAACATTACTAAAAATAATCAGATGATATCTGATAATATTACTAAAAAGCAAGTAACAAAGTTGCTTCAGATCAATGCTGTATGTAAAAAAAAACTGCAATTTAAACTATATAGGACAACATACAACTTGTCACTTTATTGGTACACCTCCACACCAGCTCATTCATGCAATTAACTCAGCCAAGCATGTGGCACCAGCACAGCGCATAAAATCGCACATACAGGTCAAGAGCTTTAATCAATCATGACAAATTGTGGGTACATTTATGTTTATAGAATTTGTTTTGGGTCAGAGAATGTTTCAAATAAGACACAAGATGACATACTGTATCTCCAGCCCATTGTATTGAACTCATTCCACAAGGATTGTAAGCGATTGTGGGTCATATGTAAACAATGCAACTGTAAAATAAATAGCTAGATAGATAGATATATAGACAGACAGACTTTTATCCCCACATTTAATATACTACAGTATACTCAATTTTGTAATGTATTATAATATACACATATCATAATAGTGCAATTTTACTACCGTAGTGAAACAATGCTCAGAGCCAACGGCACCATTCTTTTGTGGCACAGCACATCTGTCATGCGTCTGCTCTCCCACAAAACTCAATTAGCCTAAAGAGTCTCATACCACAATCAGTCCCAGAAGCCCTATCTATCATCATTTCATCTAGAGCCATCAATTGCCCTTTTCATTTCTTTAGAGCAGTGCAGAAAGGGTGCACCCGCAGAATGGCACTAAGGTGCATTAGCTTAACCCAGTTACGTCCAGAAAAAAAACAGCAAAGCAGAGAAACACAAACTGATCACTTATGATCGTTTCTAATGGAAATTAGGGGAGTTAAAATGACAATTTGTGAAGCTGGACAACTTGCATCTACAGTACAGTATATTCTAATTGTGATGATACTACTTCTTATTATTATTACTATTATTTGACTGTACAATGAACAAAAACGCTCTATCTATGTATGCTACTTTGACTAAGCAAAGAAGCACCCAGTGACTAAGTGATGCCTGCATTACATAAGGAACATCATGCCATCTCATCCCTATCCACAGTGCTAAAACGTATTAGTCTGACAGGTTTCTTATTATAGTTATACTTTTTTCTTATTATAAGACTTGTACTGAGGCATTGCACTACTGTTCTTTATTATTTAGACTTATCCCTGCATCACTTGATGAAGACAGCCACTACTTTGAATACATTTCACATTTATAATTAGTCATTATTCATATAGTCTTTTCTGGTCCTTTGGGTAAGTCTTGACATTTTAATGCTTTTAAATTAAGTAATTATTTTAGTTCTGATTTCAATTTTTAAAAGGACTTCAGTAAAGTTTACAAAGCAAACATTTCTACCTACAAAAGTGAAGACTATAAAATGCAGATATGAAATGTCAGTGCTTGCTGTGACTACATTATTATGATTATTTTTTGTTTTTTACACCTAAATGTTTCTCAAAGCAGTAATACTTTGCTTCAGTTCATGTGCTTGTGTTAGTTTCCACAGGTAACTGGTCTTTTTTTTTTTGGAAATGAATGTTCAAAAACATAAAATTAATTCTTATTTTCTACTCACACAGCAAAGAACATACAGGAATATGCAATAAAACATAAAGGAAACATCAAATAAAGAAATCTTTATAAATTTTTTATAAAATAAAAAAAGACTATCAAAGACTTTCACACAATACAGTAATACCTCGAGATGCAAGTTTAATTCGTGCTGTGACCTTGCTCGTATCTCAATTTGCTCGTATCTCAAAGCAATTTTCCCTATTTAAATTAATTGAAATCCCACTAGGAGCTGGAACTGGAACTCCCAGCCGTTCCAGCTCGCAAAATTCCACTGCAGTTGTTTTGTTTATGTGTTTTGAATATGAAAAATGTACAGTACCTGTATTTATAAAAACACACAGTAATAAAGGAGCATGTTAAAAAAAGAAACTGGTTTTACTGTAAAGTGTATTATTTACCTTGGAGATCAGACGACTTGAGCTAATGGAAGATGCGCACGGAGATTGAGGGAGGAGTAAAAAGGCGGAGGAGTTACACTTTCACTTTCGTTCACTTACTCACTACTGTACACTCTTAATGCTACTTTACTCTTAAATGGAACGTAACTAAACTTCACTAAAATTAATGAACTTAACTGAAATTCTCGTAACTGAACTTAATTGCTACAATTTCTGTTTTCTTGACATTAATTTTGCTTAATTTTCTTCATCGCTTTTCTCTTCACTTGTTTTTGCCTTTACACTCACTATCCTAGGACCCATGGTTTTAAATGCAATAAAGTTGTACTGTACGCAAAATAAACGCACAAAATACGAGCACAGCTTGTTAACAAAGCGAGCTACACAAACACTAACCGAGTGAGACGCGGGAAGCTGAGAAGTTGGGGATCTTCGTTTCGTCGGCCCGGATGCTCGTATCTCAAAAATTTGTTCGTATCTCAAGGCAAAAATTTGGTCAAATCACAGCTCGTATCTCAAAAGATCCATATGTCAAAGCACTCGTATCTCGAGATATCACTGTACTGCATATATATCGTATCCTCATCATTCATCTGTCTATCCTTAAATTTTCACTTTATATTACATATACAGTATTAGTTCAATTTAATATGATTGCATTTCATTAATGCCCCGGCATCTGCCTGATTAATAGCACTGGCAAAAAAAATGGAGGCCTTTCTAATGCAAACAACTGGAAATTATTTGATCTCAAGTTCTTCTTTGCACAAAATCACCTGCTGCACTAGCACTACTATAATTTCTTTAATCAGAGTAGCGCACTGTACTCTTTCTCTCCAAAAAGACCCACACCAAAGATATAATACAGTTTACCAAACAGTACGTCACTGTGTCAACTCAGATTATGACGTGGACCTAATCGAAACATCACCGCTAAAAATCAGCACCATGCAACGTTTACTGTAACCAGTAAAAATTCTGATCACCTGTACTGTATCTCCAACAAAGCCAGAGCTTAAACAGTAAATGTCTCTCACCTGTGTGACCTTCTCTGTGACGTTGTGTGTGCGGTCAATGAGCTTGCAGGGAGCGATGATGTCCATTTCTCCGGGAGGGAGAGCAATAAGGGGGTCGGGTTTAAAGTCCACAAAGTTGAGGGTGATCTGGGGGATCTTACTGATGGCGCGGTAACGCATGAGGTCCGAGTCAGAGGTAGAGTTAAGCATGCTGGTCTTGTTGTTTACTGCACCTGTTAAAAAAAAGCATGCACAGGATAGAGAGGTTCAGAAGACTGAATTGAAACTACAAACCTACTGTGGTTCTGATCCATTCACGATACACAGCAAAGGAAATTACCTAAGTGTCAAATTACACAATATCACTTTCGGTATCTGTAATTACAACTTAATTACAGTATTATTACTGCTAATGTTACAGTCAGCAATACTGAAAAATTGATTAACATTTAATTAACATTTCCACCCCAGTTTTGCCCCAGCGCTCTGCCTGAGCTCCAGTTTACTCACCTGTACTGCTGCTCGCTGGTCGTATGGAGTGTCTGCGCTCCCATTCAGGCTTCATGGCCTCTATGTCATCTACAGAGGATGCGCGGCGCATACTGTGGAAGCTTTCACGTGAGCGGCTCTGTGACAGGCTGCAGTTGGAGGCTGAAGCGTCTGGGTTGAGCCTATGTGCCTGTGGTGAGGACTGACCAAGGGGCAGTGCCGTGGAGTGTGTAGAGGCTGAAGGAGGTGGTGTGGACTCACTTCCCAGAAGGGTGTGTCTGTCTTCAGGCCACAGGGAGGAGGATGCCGTGCCTGATGGTGTGGTGACAGAGGGATGGACCTGCTCGTGTTCTGGCAGTGAGATGAGTTCACCCAGAGCCAGAGACTCGTGACTGCTGCCACGCCTAGAGCTGGCAGTGGCAGACATGTCACCGCTGTGGCCTGCCTCAGGGTCCTCACGCAAACATGACTTGCTGTTACAGTGTGACTGCAGGAGAGGCAGATGCAGACGAATACGACACGCTCGATCTGAAACGAAAACCGAAGTTGATTATGTTTACTTAACAATTGTTGTGTCATTATTCAAGCCACCTTGTTTACGGCAGTTAAAAAAGGAAACTTTTTTCTTTTCATACTTGTGGAGCGCCAGGGAAGAGGCAGCCTATGGTTCAGCCCCTGGTTGGGGCAGCGCAGTTTTTCTTCATTCATTACTTCAAAATTTAAGATGAACATGATCACCACACCATCCTCATTTTTAACCGGAACCACATCTACCAGGCACAGAAAACACACACCTGTGAGAGGGAGAGAGAGAGAGAGAGAGAGAGAGAGAGAGAGAGAGAGAGAGAGAGAGAGAGAGAGAGAGAGAGAGAGAGAGAGGAGAATATCATTAATTCATGATATACAAATTACTGTTTGTTAACACATAACTAACAATTAAATACAACCAGCAACTGCTTTAGAAAATCCATAACCATGTATAATAGGTTTTTGAAAGACACCATATTCTGCCATTAACAATGATACTGTTATGATTCACTGAAGAGGCATGCGGTGAGTTTCAGTGCAATAACAAGATGCATATAAATTGTTTGCTTTCTTAAGACAGAAATTATAGAGCGCCTTCTTGCCATCTTTAATACTTGACAAACAGATTACTCATTTTGTGACTGCATGAGTCATGAACTTCATATGAAAAATATTAATCTTAAACATGGCTAAATCATTGAATTGAGAGAATGTCTGGCTGTTGTATTCATTTCTGAGCTATGATGATAAGCATATATTTATTATTTAGCACCACAGGCTAATGTCTAGGACAGACTTAACTTCAACTCATTCAGCATGCCTAAACTTTCATTAAGAAATGCCATAAGCACTACAAATCTAATCAGTTTGACTTAAAAGGGAAAATTTTACATACATTTGTTATATGACAGAAAAATCCACCCAAAAATCTACCTATGAATTTTAAATCTGTTTGTAATAATGGTTATTTTGTTAATTGCTAATAAATGACTAATAAAATCATTTTGCACACATTTCACCTGACATATCAAATTATTTTGAATTTATTGATATAAGATGCTGAACAGAAAGCACACACGGTCCATAAATGTCCAGGATGTGCGCAATTCATAAACCGTAACAATAAACACTGATGAGAAATCATGTGGATCTGCCCAATGCTGACTGAAATATATGCATCACTGTTGCGTTCGTTTGCATATTTGTTGAAGTGGGAACTAGTCCATATGACCAAATAAGAACGGAAGTCGTGGCGTAATGGTTAGAGTTTGACTACTAACCCTGAAGTTGTGGGTTCGAGTCTCGGGCCGGCAATACCACGACTGAGGTGCCCTTGAGCAAGGCACTGAACCCCCAACTGCTCCCCAGGCACCGCAGCATAAATGGCTGCCCACTGCTCCGGGTGTGTGTTCACGGTGTGTGTGTGTGCACTTTGGATGGGATAAATGCAAAGAACGAATTCTGAGTATGGGTCACCATACTTAGCTGTATGTCACGTCACTTTCACTTTCATAAATCTGATAACACGATATAAAAGTAAAACATTATAGGCTTTCATTAAGTCAGCTACTCAACTAGTTACTAGTTTATTGAACTAAGACAAGCAACATGACATCTCCTTCACCCCCCCCTATCTTTTTATTATCCTTTCTCATGAAACATAGAGGTTTAACAGTTTAAAAAAGACAACCAAACAAAAAACCTACATAATTCCTCAGAACAATTCTTTATGCTGATGTCTGCACACATACACAAAAAAAAACTCACTGTGCCACTTGCTTTTATATAAAGCTAAGCACATGAAAAACTCTAGTCTCCCAAGCCTCTAGCTTATAGTAGCTAACCTTTATACACGTACTTTGACTTTACAGCTATAAGTCCTTTTCTTTCAGTCTTTACATTGTAAATGTAATTTGTTCAAATTACAGAAAGCATTTCCATATTTTTGAGAGTCCAGCATAAATCTGATTTTTGTTTCCTGCCTCTGGTTTAATGTCTCAGGTGTGTAAAAATGTTAGATGAAAAGAAACAAAAGCAATGAGCAGTAATGAGCATAACTAACTCTAATATTAGAATTCACTTTGCTGCTCTTTTCAACTATGTACGAGTTCATTGGACTAGCTCATTTCTATAGTATCACACCAAAATGCTAACCCCAAGAATCAATTACAAACAGCATCCATAAAAATATTACAAAGATGACAAACACTAGGTCTGGACCAAGTCATAAAAAATACCTACTTATGTGAATTGCTTGCTTTTATCCAATATTATAAAAATAAAAATCATTGAGCTCACATATGAATTGTACATTACCTTGTATAAAAGATTACTACAGCATCCAAGCCTGAAGTTAGAAAGTAAAAAAAAACTGTTTTTAAAGAAGAAAACAGCTGTTGCAACCTTTGTGAATAAATGGCTGACAGACTTCAACATCAAAAATAGAGAGAGATTGAGAGAGCCTGATGAGTGTGAGAGAGAGAGAGAGAGAGAGAGAGAGAGAGAGAGAGAGATGTTCACTATATAATCCTAGCTCTGACAGTGGCAGGGGAAATGCCACATGGATTACAGGTCCCTTAATACCATCTTGTGTGTGTGTGTGTGTGTGTGTGTGTGTGTGTGTGTGTGTGTGTTATGAATGTTCCATACCCAGTACAAACCTCTGCATTACATCAGAGGGGCATTAAAATTAAAAGCATGTCGTACATCGTCCAAGCCTTAATTAAGACTAAAACTGATGGCTTATAGTTATATAATCAGATAAGGCTGATTCCTTTGTGCATCTAACAGCAAAATCTAAATTAATGATTCGTTGCATGAATCGAAAATCAATCAATGAATCAATATAAAAGTAATGATTTAATGATATTTTATGATATTGTAAGTGATTCTTTAAAAGACCATGAAACTCTCATTCAAAAATGTAGTCAAGTTCATTGTGTATTATAATATATGTGTATTATTAAAAACTGCTAGTCTTGTTAGAGAATATCAAGTAAATTTAATTTCATGTAACACGATTCACCTAAAAGCACCTTATATTCTGCATGGTTAGATTGATGATTGGTTTAATACAAGGTCAATCTTTTTTCTTTTTCTTTTCTTTTTTTTTTGCACTGCTAAAGTCTGAGAAACCCAAACTTTTATGAATGTCATCAAGCGGGTTCTCTTCAAGTTTTTTTTCCCCTGTTCAAATATTTCTCACAGAGAGAATAAAGGGAGAACAAACTGTGTTTGAAGAATCTCCTTCACTTTCCACCTCATTGTAAAACTCCACACAGTCTCATGACTGCAAATTCACTCAGCACTACACTAACTAGGCTGTAGGAAAGTTACAACTGCGAAAGGTTTTTTCTTATCCGACCATCACAAGCAAATCATTTTTGTTTTAATTAGCTATTAGCAATGTGAGCGTTGGAAAATAATTTTTAAATGAATTTAAAAATAAATTCGCTGACAGCTCTGATGAAATAATTTGAACGATTGATCAAACCCAATAAAATAGGTTTTGGGTTCAGCTTGATTTTGTAGAAGAACCCATTAAGAGTCAGAGATTCAGTAAAGAATGAAAACAGTTTTAACTGTTTGTTAGTTTCTGTTATTTTCTGAATAAAACCCCTGTCTGAGTTTTGTCCTGCATTTATGTCTAGACTTTGTACTGTACGTAAACTGTGCTGAAGACCTGAGTTCGATTCTCACTTCATCATCGTTGTGACAAAATGAGGTTTATGTGGTGAAGGCACTATACGATCTAACAATTATACACTAATGATTTCTTTATATAATGTTTTTATAGATATTAACATCACACGTTATTCTAAAGTCTGCAATAATGGTAAAACTACCAAAGATGTGACCTGACCGTAATAAAATAGTACATCTTTAATTCTTTTGATATTTTGTGTAATACAGATTATGCTACAAATAAGAGAATGTGCTTCCTTGATCTCTGTATACACACATTTTTTTTGACATGCCAACCACAAATTAAATAAAGCTGCATAGATGGTATAAAATAATAATATAGTAGCATACAGAAATACTGCTGATGAATACACCTCACAGCCACTGTGGACTATTTCATGTTTACACTGACCAGACTACTGACTGCACATAGCTGGACTCGGTTACCTACACGCTATGTAAGCATCCTCACTGCACCTTCTATATAAGTCAGTAACAAGCCTTTGTTTATTTATCATCGTTCTGATTCTCGACTTGTTCTTGTCTGCTCTGGTTCACGCTGAGTGTTGATCACCTGACCCTTGACTTTACCTTGACCTTGATTATTGATTACTTATTTGTCTTGATTACCACACTCAATAAAGCTGTGCTTGCGCCTGTGCTTGCAGACCTCACAGAATCTAAAAAAACAACAACAGATTTTAAATTAGATTTTAGATTAGATCTATCTATCTATCTATCTATCTATCTATCTATCTATCTATCTATCTATCTATCTATCTATCTATCTATCTATCTGTTATTTAATATTTATTTTTGTTTTATTATATTTTGTTATGCTACAAATGCTATGTATGCTTTCAAATAATATTTTATATGTTATGTGATAATATTTATTTTAATAGTAGCAGAATTTTTCTATTCCTTTTTGGAGTTGAGGGGCTTGAGGGACTGAGAGAAATGGATGAGGTAGAGAGATGAAATATGGTAACGAGCCATCAGTGATGCAGTCAAACTAGGCTTAAACCTTCAGTGCTCAAACGGTTCTCTCAGATGATACCAAGAACACTTATTTTAGGCAGGCAATTAACAAATCGTACATAAATCATGTGCATGAGTGTTGAGAGAAAGTGTAACAGCTCCTGATGACTGCAGCTGAGAACAGCACCATTAAGTTAACATAAAAATACCCCAGGTCCACCAAACTGCCACTGCTGGGCCCCTGAGCAAGGCTCTTAACCCTCAGTTGCTCAGTTGTAAGTCACTCTGGATAAGGGTGTCTGCTAAATGCCGTAAATGTAAATGTAAAAATAGAGACCTTAATAATGTACAAACATTTGTCAAAAAAACTGTCCTGCGTCCAGATAACATTCATAATCCTCCTTGTAGAATACCACACACACACACACACACACACACACACACACACACACACACACACACACACACACACACACTCACACACACTCACACACACTCACACACACTCACACACACTCACACACACACACACACACACACACAATAAGGGATTACAGATGTGTGTGGAAGGAGGGATTTCACTTCAATTCATTATGGATATACATGGTTTAAGTCCTGTATTCCAAATCCATGTAAAATAATAAGACCTTCTAGGTATTTGCAGGTCCCAGGGTCAAATGAGCAACATACATTTCAATGTGAAGGCCTGGAATAGTCTGTACACTGCAGTGAGAAAAAGCAAAGATAATCAAATAATCAAATATTGTTTTGATTAATTTTTCTTGACTACTGAGTCTAGTTCCTCTCAGGGTTGCTTCCTCATATCATCTTAGGGAGTTTTTCCTTGCCACTCTAACCTCAGGCTTGCTCATTAGAGATTTAATTTTAAACTTTATCATTATCAAGCCCTATTGTTTTTGCTCGGGTTTATTATTATTATTATTATTATTATTATTATTATTATTATTATTATTTTCATTTTTTTTTTCACACATTGGCCAATTGGGGTCCCTTAACATGCTCGAAAACTTTTGAAATTTGGCACACACGTCAGAGTCGTACGACGCTAGGCTCGGGAAAAGGCTGGGATACGGGCGTGGCAGGGGGGCTCTGTAGCGCCCCCTGTAATGCAAAAACAAACATTTGTGCACAGATCGGGCAATTATGTACGCACATGTACGAGAGTTGGTACGCATATAGATCTCATCGACCCAAACAACTTTCACGCTCTAAACTATGAGCTCCGCCCAACAGGAAGTCGGCTATTTTGGATTGTTTTATAAGTGCATGCGGTGAACTTTTAAATACTCCTTCTATGGAATTCATGCGATTGACATCAAACGTGGTGAACATGATGCCGAGACACTGCACTTGCTAATTTTTGATATCTCGAACGGTGCTGCCATGGCGTGGCGACAAAGTTATGGCGAATTCAGAGAAACAAGAAATGTCTTCTATCTAAGGCAAAAAATGTCTTATTGTGATGACACGCGGTGTGTATGTTCGGCCAAGGATTCCGATCGCATAGATGTACTTATTGTGAGTCCCGTGTATAACGCCACCAACAGGCGCCAGGAAGTGTGTCGGTCACAACAGTTGCATGTGGTGAACTTTTAAATACTCCTCCAAGGGAACTCATGCGATTGACACCAAAAGTTGTGAAGATGATGCCGAGATGTTGCACTTGCTAAATTACAAAGGGATTTTTGATATCTCGAACGGTGCTGCCTTGGCGAAGTGACTAAGTTATGGCAAATTCAGAGAAACAGGAAATGTCTTCTATCTAAGGCAAAAAATGTCTTATTGTGATGACACGCAGTGTGTATGTTTGGCCAAGGATTCCGATCGCATCGATGTGCTTATTGTGAGTCCCGGGTATAGCGCCACCAACAGGTCCCAGGAAGTGTATCGGTCACAAAGGTGGATTTTTTTCACAGTTGCATGCAGTGAACTTTTAAATACTCCTCCTAGGGAATTCATGTGATTGACATCAAACATGGTGAACATGATGCCGAGACATTGCACTTGATAAATTCCGAAGGGATTTTTGATATCTCGAACGGTGCTCTCATGGCGAGGCGACTAAATTATGGCGTATTCAGAGAAACAGGAAATGTCTAATATCTAAAGCAAAAAATGTCTTATTGGGATGACACGCGGTGTGTATGTTCGGCCAAGGATTCCGATCGCATCGATGTGCCTATAGCGAATCTCGGACATAGCACCACCAACAGGCGCCAGGATGTGTGGCAGTCACAAAAGTTGCATGTGTGAACTTTTAAATACTCCTCCCAGGACATTCATGCGATTGACACCAAACGTGGTGAACATGATGCCGAGACGTTGCACTTGCTAAATTCCAGAGGGATTTTTCTGGATATCTCGAACGGTGCTGCCATGGCGAGGCGACTGAGTTATGGTGAATTCAAAGAAACAGAAAGTGTCTACTATCTAAAGAAAAAAATGTCTTATTGGGATGACACGCTGTGTGTATGTTCGGCCAAGGATTCCATAAATTAGTCCACAGATATTTAACCACTTGATGCACTTGCCCACCGTGCATTGTTTTCTGGGAGGCACCGTATAACGATAAAAAACGTGCGAGGGTCCGTCATCACTGCTTGCAGCTATATTTTTTATTTGATGTTTTTATATTTATGTAAAGCTGCTTTGAGACAATGAGTATACAGTATATGAGTAAAAATGTAAGATACATTTATATACATTACAAGAAATATATATATATAAGATATACAGAAATTCTCAGAACAAAGAGGTTGTATAAATGTTTTTCCCCCCGGAAAGGTTAACAATTGTTATATGGTTCTGCATAAAACTTTCAACCATTCCCCCTGAGTGACATCCGACATTAAGATTGAACCTTTCTATTACTGTAATTATATATGTGTGTATTCTAATTAATACTCATAGGTTTGAAAATAACATATTATATAGTACATATTCATTTTAAATAAATATACATCTAAGACAAAAAACGGTAACTTCACCTGTTGAGATTTTATTATTTTATTTGAGATGAGATTTTCTAAACTATGATTTACATTCCAGGGCTAAATTTATTGATATGCTGAAACGCTGCTCTGTATGTCATCTGGCCTTGAGCTTTAGTCGTGATGAAAAATCCAGCATTTACTAAAGCCACCTTTCACTATGAATTTCTCTGTGAGATATGGAAATGAGTTTCAAACATGAATACTTAAGCGGGGAAGCCAGGGTAATAAGATTCCCTCCCTGCATTCTTGTTACACATTTTATGTCATTCATATATGTATATATATATATATATATATATATATATATATATATATATATATATATATATATATATATATGTATGTATAAATGAACAAAGCTTAGGATTACAAGCCTATTGCACAAGTCATTACCATTTTAATTTGTCTGTGCATGGTACAGTACAGTATGCTGCAATGTCCTATAAGCTAGTGCAAAACAAATCGTAGAAACATCGCATTAAAGCTTAGTGGGGATGATTGTGGATTTGTGGGGTTGTAAACATGGATCTGAATGTTCTGGTCCAAGAAAGAGTTCACATTATTGATGTCTCCATCCAAGAGATATAGATCAGGGATAAAGAGAAATAGCTCTTAGAAATAGACTATATACGTTTCCTTCTTCAGTCTTTACACAGGGAAGAATTTATTACAATGCATGTAGGAAATTTACTGTTACTTGCATGTAGGAATAAAATGAAAACTATTATTCCAGTCCAGACCTGAGATGTGAAAAAGAGCATGGTGTAGAGGTGTGCATATGAATTGGGATCCCATAGGACACAAACAAAAAATGTTGCAGGAGCAGGTGGTCAGATATGAATCTTGCAGGAGAGAGAATGTGTGAGAGAGAGAAATTGAGAGAGAGACAGAGAGAGAGAGAGAGAAAGAGATAGAGAGGGAGAGAAAGAGAGATTGAGAGAGAGACAGAGAGAGAGAGAGAGAGATTGAGAGAGAGAGAGAGAGAGAGAGAGAGAGAGAGAGAGAGAGAGAGAGAGAGAGAGAGAGAATCTTTCATGACATTAGTATTATAAGGATCTTGGATCAATCTACTATTCCTTCTTAACCAAGGCAGAACCTTAGCATATAAAAGATATGACCCACAGCCTGTGACCAGTCTGAAAAAAGTTTCTGGTCTGGCTCACCAAAACGAATTTACAATATGTTTTAAAATAAACTGAATTCTCTTTGTTGAAAAAGCTAGTTTCTGTTATTCCACTAGGGGTCAAATAATAATAATTTCAAGGCCACAAATTACTAAGTGATAGGGATGAATTTGCAATTACTATTGTGTATTTTTTTCTTGTTGAATTATTTTTTTTGTTTATTTTTGCTAATGACTTGCAGTCTGTTCCTGTGTTGTGTAGTTGATATACGTTCAATCTGTTTGTGCAGTCAAGCTAAATGGCAATAAACGATGCCATAAAAGGGAAGCTGCCAACGTGTTATTGGCATATTATTACTGCCTTTTACAACTTTTACAACTTTTATTTTAGAACACAATAACCTTTAAATTCTAGTGTTCTTTTTATCATTCCCTATTGGAGTAAAACACAGGTAATTCTTTTTTAAATCATATATATATATTTTTGAGAATCAGAACCAACTAAATAGCATGTACAGGTACAGTAGCATCAATTGTTTGGGTCAAATTGCTGGACTGGGTCAGAACTGTAGAAGTAGGTCAAAACTGTTGGAGAGCATGTAATTAGTAAAAATTACAGGTAAAAGTGGAATAAAAAAAATCAATATAACAGCAAAAGAGATTCCAGCATCTATTAGTTTTAATGTTTACATTTCAAAATGAACTATCTAAAAGTTCTATACTTGTTCACATCCCTTCAAGTTTAAGGTCATTGCACATTAATGACTCCACAACTACAAGTTTGCTCTTCAAGCTCCCATTAGAAAATACTACATGTTAAGTGCTTCATGGTAAAATAAAACCGAATAAAAAATAAATAAATAAATAAATAAAAATAAAAATAAAAGACAAACAAGACAAACACTAAAGAAATGTACACAACAAGACACACGAGTACACTACAATGGCTTCAAAATGAGACTTCACACCTGAGACATTACCACACAGCGCAGTGGATTTCTTATCCTAGCTTATTTAATTAAAGGGTAATTCATGATCCACATTATCAATCCACAGACATTTCCATACAGAATAAATGGTGTTTAATTACACAGTAACCTACAGTATGTGCCTATGTAACCTGTCCAATCGTAGCTTTGGAAGCTGTTCGACACGGATTTCATATTGGACAATAAAAACAAAGTAAGATTTAGTTTGACGGCTTTGTTTTTTTTGTTTTGTTTTTTGTTTTTTTGTTTTTAAAGTGGAAGGCAGTTAAAAAATTGAATGGCAAGACCTGAGCAATAAGCAAAGAAAACCCCAGGATACTGAATTGAGATGAGATGCGATGCTGCCATCTAGTGGAAGAATGTAGACAAGCTAATAATTGAGTGGAGATTCCTCCAAATGAGGCAAAAAAGTTATATAAGATGATAGTTTCAAGCTGGCGCACACATTTCTCAGAAAAATCTGACGGTACCATGATTAAATAAAATAACCATACCAAGACTGTTTATTACTAACAAACAATCACACTAATGCCCCCTCTATGACATATTTGGATAGGATTTCTACCATGTTGACATTTTTCAAGGTGACTAAGATTACTCCTGACGATAAAAACTTGCCCTAGTCATGACTGATAATCTAGAGCACATGTTTGAAGCACATGGCTATGTTGTAACAGGAGAGACATTAGGCCAGAAAAGAAGACCTGTGCTCTGTGTAATGTCTGAGAAATATTTGCATAGATATTTTACAGTAAGGAAAACACTGTAAATCCACTACAAATACAAAGGGTTAGCTAATATAACCCTATTATAATAAAGCTTAAGCAACAATCTAGGTTAAAGATGATGGTATTTTACAGATGTAGCAGTTCGTTACAGCACACAAGCAAACCATCTAGCAATTATTTACAACTAGAGGGCGCAAACGAGCTTTCTGCCATTTACAGTACTTCCCTTCTGCTAGTACACCGGACATTGGGAGATGTTAAAAGATATAACTGTGAATTAATTTGAATTTCTGGTGGCAGTAATGAACACAAGTACCTGTATTCTCTATCAGCTCCACAACACATCTGAGTTCATGGGGAAACAGATATAACCTGCACCCAAGGGAACTTCGACTAAAACCTGTGATCTGTGCAATGTCACTGCATGATATAACACTGTTCAAGAGTTCCACTGGATGAAATGTTTGTGCTGAGTTGATGCCAAGTCCAACCCAATTGCTAGTTATGACGTCATCCATAAACCTGAGAAGCCAAAGTTGAATTCATACTTTCTCTAACACCGAAACACTGCTGCTGAGATTAAAATCGATTTAAGAGGTGGGGGAACCAAGAATGTGGGATGAGTTGAATTAATATTATCATAGAGTTTTCAACAGTGATATAAAAGAAATTTGAGTAAAACAAAAGTTTCTGCCTTGAATTCTTAATTAAACTAGATTTTATATAGTGTCCATTTACTTGTTTGCCAGTTTTGGTATGAAAAATGATATCAAATCCACTGATTTCATTTATTTATGTATTTATTTTTCCAGATATTTCTGCCATGAGCAAAATGAATAAACTGAGACAGTTGTTTTAATTTGTAAAAATTGGTAGGATGAGAGAAATCATAGTGGTGGAGGGGATATTTGTGTAGTCAGCATGTAGTTGTCTAAGGATATATCACGAATTCCCCTCTCTGTGTGAGAAACAGCTTGAAGAAGCTTTGTTTTCATGTGTTGCTTTTCAGTTAATCTTTGTGGTTTTGTTTAATTCCTGAGGTTCTTTTTTTGTTTTGTGTCTTGTCACTGTTTCGGTGTTATGATTGTTTTCACTTGCTCTCAGTTCCTCCATGATTAATTAGTCTATTTTTACCCTCCTGTGTCTTGGTCTCATTATAGAGGCTTATCATACATTTGTATTGATTCAGTTCTGAGCTGTGTTTTCCTCTTTTAACACTTGCTTGTGTTTTGGTATTGATCATAGATTACTGTTTCATGTTATCGGCCTGTTCTTGGACTACTATATGGAATAATGACAAAGATTACTGGGTGACTCCTAATAAACACCACACGGATCTTATGCATAGATTTAATGCCTTAAATCACTGCTCGTTATAAGTTTAGTCTATCTATTAAAGTTTAGTGCCAAGTCAGTAAACTCTGTGGCCAAATTGGTGATGTTCCCGAGCAGTGATTTTCAGTTGGGATCTACTTGAACGGTGAAAAACCCTTATAGTAGAAATGGATCAATAATATGATTTGACATAGATTTGACATTAACGGTCATATTCTGACAAATATGGCAGTAAAGTTAAACCAGTTCTTGGGCTTTTTTGAGTGCTCCTGCTACTGTGTATGTCTATATCATCATAATTTTTAACAGAACTATCTGTGCAGCAGTCAGCACAGGAATGTCACACATTCTTTCACTTAAATCATATAGCTGCCATGCTGGGCATCACATGCTGTACCTTTCATATTTTAAGCAGTGAAACAGCCTGTCTCTGCTCACACAGTCTACAACGGAGCTCTTCTTGCCATTCACAAATACCAGAGGTGCTTTAATCGTGCCCCTGTCTCACCTTGCCCACAATCCATGGCTATTGCACAGATGAACATGCTTGGAAGATACCATTAATTCCTCAATTTGGATTTCTGTGAAATCTTTTTTTTTTTGGCTGGATGCAAGCTTTAACATTTTGCAATCTGATATGTTATCTACACACTCCAGTAAGCCAGTGAATAAAAACGAAAAATGAACTTTTGTAAATGTCATTTCTACTATATCTTTTTGATAAATTTAAGCGGAAGTGTGTAAATGGTGCTGGTGTTTTGTAGTTAGTCAAACTCTTTTGCTGAAAGCAAATTTAGTGACTCAGTAAGAAAACAGGAAAAGCTAGAAATCTGGCTCACTAAACTAGAATGTTCTCTGGGGTGGTGGAGAGAAGTTACCAAGGAGAGAGGCCAAGGAGAAGAAGAGAGCCTGTGACTACTCCAGCTCTCTGTCTCTCTCATACATACACACACACACACGGCCCTGTCACCTGCACTACTTACTGCGTTGTTGGTTAACTCCCAGTGGCTGCGTACAGATGGCAGATTCAATGGACTCTCATTTATCATCATTCACAATGTAATCCAGTCAAATCAGTGCTGACCTTCCACTCACACCAGCACTGATTGACTGTAATTTGGAAGCTTTATACAGAAGAGAGAGACCCCCTGGAGTCAGAAAGTCCTGACACTATAAATGTTCATTTGAAAGTAAGTATACATGAGAGTGCCCTCGGAAATCAGGTTTGCTCTCACTCGTTCCCCACTCTTTCTCTCTAGAAGAGATACTCAAATACCTCAAATACCTTGCCAACACCATTTCTTTGTAGATCTCTCTCTCTCTCTCTCTCTCTCTCTCTCTCCTCTGCAGAATGAAGGGAGTGCATTTTAATCAAGGGCACAAAGACACACAGTGACTGCATTAAGCCTAATTTAAAGCTTCAAAATAAAGTGCACTAATTGGTCATGTTTTATTGACAGCAAGGCCGGCCGGCTAAATTCTGACCATGTATTTACTAGAGTGTTCATCTCGAGAATCTCTCTCTTAGCTAATGTGGACAATCCTTCGAGTTAATCGTCTATTAATCAGTCTCACTTTATATTACGCGTCCCTTAACTAACATTATTTAATGTATTAGTTCAGATAAATCACAATGAATAATAAGTTATAAGTGATTGAATAATTTGGTCCACATAAATGATCAAATGAAATTACATGTTACGAAAAGCCGATAGCTTATTGGATGCTAGTCTCTGGGTCAAAATATGAAAGCTTGCTTTTCAGCCACTGTTCTTATTTGTTCTAGATAACTACCAACATACCAACTATTTAATGGAGTCTTATTTCATTAATTATTTTTTATTTTTTTATTTCTTATATTCATAAAAACAAGTGTTAGATACTTTGTTACTGTTACTGTGTAAATGCAAAGTCTCATGGTTTGTTCATGTTGAGTATTTCTAAACCTGCTAGAAATATTAAGACTTCTATGCTGAATAATATTCCTATAGGTTCGAGTCTATGGCATAGCTGATAGACGGCTTTAAGACAGCTCGCTGTCCATACGATCAGCCGTGTAACACTGAGCTGTGTGTTCCTTACTGTTGTTAACTGATTACACGTCAACCAGTAAGATTACATCTGAGGCAAACCTGAGTAGTGTGGTGCACCAGAAAGGTCAGGCAGGCTTTGTCAGCTAAGCTCATTAGAAAGCCTTTAGGATAAGTGATGTTTGAGGGGAGGCTCAAATGTGAGTGTGTCATTGTGTCATTTATGTCAATGTGTCGTTTCACATAAGCTAAAATTTCGGTTGATTTTTTTTATAATACTTACTTGATAATATTGCATTTCACTTGCCTCACCAAACTCTAATGAAACATATATCCTGTTGCTATACTATTATTTCTATTATTAACAGTTTTCTTTCTTATAACATGAGGAAAAGTGAAAACTAAACTGTACAAAAATTTGTATAGTCAAAAATTGTGTATATTCTGTACTATACTGTGTATGTCCACTGATGAGTGAATAGACTGTAAATAATAATGCTACTTTATTATTTACTAAGGTGTGGTGAAATCAATGGGACATTGTTTGTACCTTTGGTATGTACATATATTTTAGCTGGAGCCTTAAAAATTATTAGACCTTAAGAAGCATTACTCCACTAAATTGTACCACATGCAGTTTCCTAGTTAATGCTACAAAACAAGTAACTTGGTACACGTGAATGAGAAGGAAACATACATTTGGTACCTTTATTTCACACTATCCGGGGTGTAATAGTCTCACACTGAGTGCTATAATGTGGTGTATGAGGTGTATTTTTCTAACTCTCCAGCAGAAGGAGAGCTACTTTCTGTGTCCAGTAAAGTCATTTAGGATTATGATTAGGTGCTATCACACACACACACACACGCGCACACACACACACACACACACACACACACACACACACACACACACACACACACACACACACACACACACACACACACACTGTGTGTTGTTTGTGTTAACTTCTGGATTGGAATGTGCTCGTCTTCGTCATGAAAAGAAAAACTCCACGCCAGACAGGAAATAAGAGATCTTCTGATAGGTCTGGAATCTAAACATCTTTAGGGCTGATTTGCACCAGTAAGAGAATGAATATTCTGACGTTTTAAGTCCATCTGGCTGGACTCATGTTTTGTCTGAATATTTGCCGTACTGTAGATGTTTTGGTACGATAAAAAACTCTTGATGTAGCGTTCTCCTTCTGTTTCTTCCTTTTATCAAGTTTAATGCAGGAAGTGAACAGTGCACATTTTCAGCTTGCATGCTTTACCCAGATTCCTCGTGGTCTCCTAAGTGAATGCCCTGCATCCTGGCCTGGAGATAACTCTATCAAATTACCTGGCTTGTGTCTGTGAGTCTGTTTCTGTCAAACTCATTATGAAGCTTGAGGGTCTTCAGCTCTGAAAAGTGTAGTGCTGAATTTTGACTGCAGTAGCCATATATAAATGTCAATTTATAATATAAACACTGTATTAAAGATTTGTCTACAGTAGATCCTTCTCATTTGTAGGTCTGATTTATCTGTCTTGCACAGGACATTAAATCTGCCAGATGTAATTTGCAAAGAACAAGCCTGCTGACAGTAAAGGCGGGCCATTAAAATCTTATCTAGCACATCTGAGATGTGTATTCTGTTTACAACCTCCAAATTAGCTTAATACAAAGTAAGTGCTTGGGTTGTTTGTATTTTGAGAAATAGATGCAAATGTACCATGAACATGCAGCTGACACTGCCGGCCGTGGCTGGGCTGGGTGAGTGAGAGGGTTTTAGAGCAGTGAGGAAACAGCTATTAAAACACATGCTGCTGAGACAAGTGGCAGAATTCAACAGCTGCCAAGACAAAGGTTCACACTCGCACGCACACTTACACACATGCACACAAATGCAAATGAAGCAAGCTCAATCTGTCTTTTTAAATGGAATGAAATGAGTTGAAAAATAAGAAACATAATAAGGAATATTGGTTCAGCTACAGCATTCTTTTGTAGCACAGTTTGCAGAATTCCCTCTGTATTGCCAGTAATCAGTGATCTATTAAACTAAATTTGCTTCCACGTAAAACCAAAAACGTAACCTGTTTTGTGATATGGCATTGGATATTATTTTTTTACATGATGATGTAATCTAATGTTTAAGACTACAGAACAAAAGCTTAGATGTTCTGGCCCCTGTGATTACTAATGGAGCTCACCTGTTTGGAGTCATAGTATTCCATTTACATAACCATTATTCCTTCTAACTCCATGCTCCATCATTGTGCATGTCTGTGATGATTCCATGGCTTAATTTTCTTTCTTTCTTTCTTTCTTTCTTTCTTTCTTTCTTTCTTTCTTTCTTTCTTTCTTTCTTTCTTTCTTTCTTTCTTTCTTTCTTTCTTTCTCTGTCTGTCTGTCTGTCATTGGCTTCATGGCACAACACACCAGAGGTATTAACTAAAATATTAATTATAGATTTTCTTCAAGTCAAGTATATGCACCAGATATGCAACCTTGTTTATACTTACATATGTCTTATCAGCAATAAATCAAGCTGTCCTACTTGAAGCGCTTTTGTTGTCCACACAGTTATCATATCTCAAATAGAGACCTCCTAGAAAGTGTCTCAGATAATCTAATTTTAGATTCTTTCCCACACATATCTACAGTAAAACAGTGCTAAATTAACCCTGACAGAGGGTTAGTTTATCCCACGCAGCTTATAAACACCAAGAATTAATTCAACACTTCTGGTTTTCTTGTGCCTAAAGAGCATGGAATTAAATAAAATAAAATGCAACCTAAAGCAGCAAACTTAATACATGATTATTTTTATATTATAAGTGAGTAGCTCTTGGGTCTTATAGTAAAAACATTATTCGGGCAGGATTAGCTCCTGGACCTAGGCAACACTCTAATTCTAGTCTCTGAATTAATTTTTTTCTGGATTGAACATGTTAGTGTTTTTGTCCCTTCTCTCCTAAAGGTTTACACACCAAAATACTTATAGCTCCTAACAATTACTATAAAAATCTGATCATAACAGTCCAAACTGAATAGACCCCTCTGTGTCCTGAAGGCAGGAGCCCACAGGGTGGGATTTAAATTACATTTGCATTTACATTAAACAAATATTTTTTTCTGAGCTCAGTCACACAATTTCAAATGTCATGTTTCTGTACACGTTAACAAAATGATAGGCACTAGATTAATCTGCTTACATTTTTTTTTTCAGTGGTTCTAACACTTAATTTGCTAATATGCTTTTTGCATGCCATTGTTCAAGAATAACTACACACTAAGAGCAGATCTCGTATATGGATTTGATATAAAAATTCCTATAACTATAATTCTTAAATGTGTATAAATGTTGTTTAGCTGTAGACTGGAAAGAGAAATGCATTTTTTTATGATTCTCTCAATTGCACACACCACAAAAGTACACTAATTACAGTGTTCCTATGAACACTGACAAGTTAAACAAATCACACTTCACTGTAGGTGGTCCCAAGCATGGATAGCTTCTACACTTGATGCGAACTATGCTGCAATTTGGTTGTGAAACCCAGACCTCAGTATTCAAATGGACCAGGGGTTGTATCTCAGGACTGCTGCCAGGTCCATAAACAGCATTCACACTTCATCAAATCCACTAATCTCAGAGTTCAGCTGGCCCCAATCCATAACAACAAAAAGATGTGTGAAAACAACCTTCCAAGAAAATCAATAAATATGATAGTAAAACCATGCTAAATCCTCTTTATCTGCAAAACACAAATGGATAGAATACAACATACAGTATGGGCATGAATTAAAAGGAAATAAAACACAATGGGGAATTGCTGGTCACAATTTAATTGTCATCCAGGTACAAGAGTTTTAAGTCAGAGGATTTGTGTAAAAATGGCACATATTGGAATTAATCTGTCTAGATAGGGTTAAAGTTAGTAAATTAATTAAAAAGAGTTAAGGATGATGTGGAAGGATTGTGTTACATTTTACACAAATGAAGAAGCAAGAAACAGCATGACCTTGTGAAATGTGAGGACATGCTAATAAAGAATGTTGGTTTAGATCCTACCTGTCTGATCGATACCATTTTGTAGATTTAAATGTTGAATCCTCCAATTTATTGGCAGTTAATTATGAGGCACCTCAAGCATCAGTTCTAGGACCTCTGCTTTTCTCAATATACATGCTTCCCTTAGGGAACATCATTAGATGGCATGGGATTAGTTTCCATTGTTACATTGTTACATGTTGACGATACACAGTTATATATCTCATCAAAACCAGATGAAATAGCTAAATTGTCTAAATTAACTGAGTGTGTTAAAGAGATAAAAGATTGGATGACCTGTAATTTTTGTTTGTTAAATTCTGATAAGACAGAAATATTACTTACCAGGGTTCTTACCGGGAAAAGAAAATATGATAATTTAACCCCTGTTCTATGATAAATTTTTATCATCTTTACACTGGCAGAAGCTTGATAACCCTGTTAGGTTTTTGAAAACCCTGTTAAGTTTGGAATTGATTACAAACTACAAACTTACGTTCAATGCTCTAAATGGTTTAGCTCCCATGTATCTAACTTCTTCTAACACGTTACAATCCTTCATGCTCTCCGAGATCATAAAACAGGACTTCTGGTAGGTGGTAGGGCGTTTTCGTATTCAGCTCCCAAACTTTGGAATAGGCTTCCTGATATTGTTCAGGGCTCAGGCACACTTTCCCAGTTTAAATGTAGATTAAAAACTTCTCTTTTTAGTCAGGCATACACATAATACATCCCATAATCTTGTGCACTAGTACATCTGACCAAATGCACATTATCATCTAGTGCTTGCTAATATTATGAACAGCAGCTACGCTAATTCCTCTCCACTGCTTCTCTCTTTCTACTGATCCTGAGGCATCCAGAAATTGTACCAGCTCTGATTGTCTTCCGTGCCATGAAGATTTTGGGCCTCCACTGAGATGAGGCAGACTCTGTGAGGATCCTGAGGCATCTGGAGATGTACCAGCTTCATGTAGTATTCGGACGTACTAAGAGGAGATACTATTCGGACATACTAAGAGGCCAACTCCATGTTGTCTTTGAGGACAACAACCTCCTCATCAATACACAATTGACAGACTGTATATTTATAATCACACCCTCCAGTGTTACCCAAATGGGGATGGGTTCCCCTTTGAGTCTGGCTCCTCAAAGGTTTCATCGTTTTCCATTCAAGAGTTTTTCCTTGCCACAGTCGCCTCAGTCACCTCAGGCTTGTTCATTGGGAATAAATACAAACACATTTAAATATATCTAATAATAATAATCTTGAATTTTGTATTATATTAATCTTTATATTATTCTTTATATTAACCTTTTGTTCTGTGTTTATGTTCTGTAAAGCTGCTTTGAGACAACGTCAATTGTTAAAAGTGCTATACAAATAAATCTGAATTGAAATTTGAATGTTACAGACTTCAAGCTGACCTCCAGTGAACACATGATCTGTAACAAGTTGAAATAAATTTAAGTAAATTGAGAGGGATTGCTTACCTTTCTGTTGCCGCCTAAGTCTGGTACACATGACACTGAGTACAAGTATTTTATTTACAGAAGGTAGGAGTTTGGAGCTGAAATTGATGTGTTATATTTTAAAAGGCATTATACTACAGTATATGGCCTGCTTTGAGAAAGAGATTAGCCGCTATCAACATATGATAGTACAAACAACAGGATATATTTCCCTGTGAGAATGAGTGATATTATCAGGTTTACCAGCAGTTTACTTCCCCCGACCCACTTTAAAAGTAAAAATTCATGTCTGCAAAGAAGTGTTTCGGGCAATAAGCTAAAATCTAAAACTGGATTATACTTTGTTCTAGTCCAGACCAGAAGGCTGGATGGTTGAAAGACACTTTGGAGAGGTGGAGTGATGCTGAAAATTCATTGTCCAAAACTAAATGTTTTTTATTGTCCAGTCAAGAGGTAAATAAACATATCATTAGTAATAGGCAAGTAACATAGATCATTCATTTTTAAATGATCTTGTCCTTTAATTTCCTGACAAATCCGTTTAAAAAGCTAAAAGCCAACAATTTTTTTAACAATGTCATTCGGGTAAATGTATCCGTTTATTTAGCATAGATGTGTGGACATCTATGATGAGGGCACATTAAAAATGACATCGTCATTAATTTTGAGTCACATTTATTAGAAGATAAGCAACTTCTTGATGAAGTACATGAGTTTGAGGGACATTTTTACAACCTGCTTTGTTTGGAGATGTTGTCATGGACAAATAGAAGTGTTTACTCTGAGTATTATAAGAAGGTTGTGAAATCAAATCCCAGCACTTCCAAGCTGCCACCACTGGGTCCTTGATTAAAATCCTTAAACTGCTCAGTTGTATCCAGTCCCAGTCGTAAGTTGAATAGAGTAATTGCAATGTCAAAGCAGGTGACCATCTTATTTTTTATTTTATTATACCTATTACTCCTTGTTTGCTTGACTGTTAAAGGTTCATTTCAGGTTGCTGAATCATGATTAGGCATAAACCACTTCTCCACTAATCCAACTTTTGTGCCTCCAACACAGGTCAAAAGTGTTGAAGGCCATAGGATTATATATATATATATATATATATTCCTACATTCCTACACACACACACATATTTTCCTACATTCCTACACACACACACACATTTTTTCCTGTTCATATACATATATTCATGTTCATATGTGTGTAGGAAAATATATATAATGTTACTACATATATATATATATATATATATATATATATACACACACACACACACACACACAAATACATACATACATATATATGAATGATAACCACAGACTGTTCAAAAAAATCTAAATTCAGTCTGAATTTACATTCATGGGAAAGAATATATATACATGGGAAAGAAAACAAGAGAATATTTTAAGTTGTTTTGGTTATTAATCTGAGCTATTAAAGGTTTAGGAAGATATAAGAGAAATATATTTAGGAATGTACTGTACAGTAGATCAAATCTATAATTTTATGATAAATATATAAATACATAACATAAGTCCATTTTAACTTTTTTCAAGGTTTCATGGCTTGTCTTTTTTCATGACATTTTGATATTTCAACAGGTCACTGTGGCTTTTTTTTATTGAGATAGATGTGAGACAGATGAGAAATGTCATAGAAAACAACATGAGATTCACTATCTTGTGCATGTAATGTATCTTTCTTTCCTCCCTCCAGCTACCATTCCAGAAAAAGTAGAAGTGGCTGTGTAAGGCTCTATAATACAGTCTACAATAATGCACAGGGGATGATGTATATTGTTTATACAGCACTAAAGGCTTGTAGATAATCAGTTACAATTAAGAAAGAAACATTCTGTACCTTTTCAAAAGCACTTAAACTGAAAAACTAAAACTAAATTTATCTTTCTTTCCTATAGGACATATACAGTATATTGTACGTATGTCTATTGAGTAATGCAACAGCCATGATGTATTACTATAAAACGTATAATAGATGCTCCACACTAATTAGAGGAATGGCTGGACTTTCCTGGTCCTTATTACCCAGCCAGGGACAGCAAGACACAATAGACCAATGATGCTGTTTATCTTCCAACTCACTATACAGTATATGGCACCGTGGGCCAAAGTATTAAGTGAGTTTCCTATCAATAAAGAGAATTTTCTGGGAAGAGAGAGAAGTAACAGAGGGGAATTATTACATACTAAGCTATGCACAAGGATTTGACTGGCAGGTCTATTTTTGAGACTGGATGACTTCTGGGATGAGACTTCTTAAATTATTCTTGAATTGCTATTAAGATTGTAGCTGAATGGCAAGGAAACATAGTTGGCTCAAAAATTCCATTCAATGCTCTTCTAACATAATGTTTAAAAAAAAAAGGTATATCAATATAGGTTTTGGCATCATTATTGGCATCCACATAAAATTATTTACTGTTAATAAATGTCTTAATGCAGATTATTTAGGACTGCTGTGAATCCAATGCAACAGCTTCACCAATGGCTGTAAAACATGTACAAAACTGTATACAAAGCCACAGTGGGGCTGATTTCTTTCTATAGATTCACACATCCTAACCGGTGACAATGTTAGGTGATTACACAGAGTGGAACACAGACACATTCATTACACTTTCAGTCATTGAGAAGAGTGTATTTGATACACAGTGCTCAAAAGTTTGCATACCTTGGGAAAATCGCAAAATGTGTACCATATATTAAATAAAACAGGAGTGAGAAGACAAAACAAATGTATTTTATTTCTTATAGGACTCAAGTTAATATGTAAGGCATAACGGAATAAGACAATCATCAAACAAAACATAAAAAAACAAGAAAATAAGTAAATAATCCATGTTCAAAAGTTTGCATACCTTTAGTTCTTACTATGGTCTATTGCTCTCGTTTGCATCAATGATGGCATGCAGTCTTTTACAATAATCGTGCATAAGGTCCTTAATTCTCTCAGGACATATAGCGGCCTATTCTTCTTGGCATTCTTCCAGTTACTGTAAATTTCTTGGGTGTCTTGCACAAACTGCATGCTTGTGATTTCCGTAAAGTGGCTCAATAATATTGAGGTCAGGAGACTGTGATGGCCTCCAGAACCTTCATCTTTTCTGATGTAGCCTTTGGAGAGTCAACCCTGCCTTGTGCTTTGGATCATTGTAATGTTGGTACATCCAAGAGTGTCACATGCGCAGCTTTCGTGATGTAGAATGCAAATTGTCTGCCAGCATTTTGTGATAACATGCTGCATTCATGTTGCCATCAATTTTTACTAACATCCTCATGCCACTGGAGCTTACAAGGAACTAAAACATCAATTTTGGTCTCATTACTCCAAATGACTCCGCTCCAGAAGCTTTGAGCCTTGTCTAGGTGCTGTCTGGTGTATTGAAGGCAGCCTTTTTGTGGCATGGGTACAGTAACTTCTTTGTCCTGGCAACTCAACCATGCAGGTCATTTGTGTTCAAGTACCTCCTTATTGTGCTCCTTGAAACAACAACACAACATTTTTCCAGAGCAGCCTGTATTTATCTCAGAGATGTTTGTGGGTTTTTCTTTGTGTCCCGAACAATTCCTCTGGCAGTAGTGGGTGAAATCTTTCTTGGTCTACTTGACCGTAGCTTAGTATCAACACAACCTTTCATTTTCCACCTCTTTATCAGAATTGGACAGTACTGACTGGCATTTTCAAGTGTTAAGTGTCAAGATATCTTTTTATATCCTTTTCCTGCTTTATAAAGTTCAACTACCTTATTATGCAGATCCATTGGAAGAACTTTTGCCTTCCCCATGGTGCAGTATCCAAGTCAGTGCATCACCTCATGAGCTGAGAAACTCACTGACTATTTACGCACGATCACTAATTACAATTACAGTGAGTCACAGGTGTGGAAACGTCCCTTTAATAGCCATTTAAACCTCTCTGTGTTAACAATTTACAAAACATTCAAGCATATGTAAACTTTTGATCAAGGTTCTTTAGGTGATTTCAGTAATCATTAGGTTTTAAAAAGGAATCAAACAACTATGTAACTTCACGTGATCACTTTACTTAAATAAGAAAAAAAAATTGCATTATCAGTTACATTTTCCAAATAAATGGCAATATTAAACAATTTCTTTCAGGGTATGCAAACTTTTAAGCACAACTGTATAGTCACAAGTATAATGAACTTGAACAAGGTGAACTTTTTAACTTTTTTTTTTTTTCCTCAGAATGCCTTTCAAGAGAATATGAAAATATATAGTCTAAGCATGCATTATATATCAATTTACAAATTACACTAAAATAGAAAATGACTATAGGTTTAGTGGGTTTCAGCTTTCTGTTTACCCTCTTTGCCATTTGGAGAAAACATGGCACGAATCCAGAGCATTTACGACTTACAAATTAGAAATCAGGAATGCAGCAGCCTGCCTTTATGTATGTAACAGATTGCCCAACATCATTCTTATAAGGCCATCACTGAGATGTATAATGCATTGCTTAGCCTTAATGGATTCACTGTTGAGTTACTGAGAGATTTTAGCTCTCCCATAATATCATGCCGTGAGTTAATATAACCATAGAACAGTTTTACAGCAACCGTGTGTGTGGGGGTGAGGGGCGGGGGTGTGGGGAGGTAGCAGGCAGAAGTTCTGAAATCTGTCATTTCACTAAAAGCCTGCAAAAATATCCCTGTAGACATATGGAAATTGTCTTAACAGGCAAGAATGCGTAAACAGGGTGACCAACTGAAAAGTTTATGGGACACTATCTAACAAGCAGATTTCACTTGCAGTGTAGGATTTTTTTTGCAGAGTGTCACTTGTACTGCTGACAATTCACAAGGAATATGTGCACATACTTATAAGTTTTAGTGTATATACCCCATGGAATGACATATGAATGACACAGCACTACATATGTTCTGAAGAACAGACAGATATACGGTATACACACGTTTATGCATATGCAAGCAGAATAGGAACAGGACTAGTGCAAAATGTATATAATACATTACGAGTTAATGGTCTTCAGCGAGAAGACAAAGTAGTAAGACAGTACAGCAGCCTAGCTCCGTTGCCTCACTGCGTCTGTCTTTTTTCTCTCTCTCTCTCATTCTGATTCCCAAATTTTCATCCTTTTATCTAGTTTCCAAGGAAACAAAGTTCTGTAGATTTGCCATTACACATTAAGCAGATCTAAGTTTAGTTAAGACCAAAACTGTCTGGTGTGAGCTCTTTCATTATGAATTAGATGAATTCACCAGGGTACCATTGCTGTTTCTTTTCCTCCCTCTGTTCAAACCATGAAAGTGAAGAAAAAGGAAAAAACAGCTTTTCTATGTCATACTTTCACAAGATGCATCCATTTGTTCTCTGGTTATTTCACAGACATGGCATTTGGGCATCATTTAAATGTCTTCTAGCTTATAGCATTGTGATAAATTATACATACAGCAAGGCAATCTCAAATACCCTTGCTAGATATTAGTGTAGCAATTATGAATTATACTCTGTAGCAAGTCTGCTAAAATGCATTGCACAGTGATGAGATGTCTTGGTGCTGCAAATTATAAGGACTTTGGAAACCGGTGATATGTCTTTAGTCCATAAACTGTGTTATGAAACTTTGGCTTCTTCAAATTTCATTTTTTTCTTACCTGTGTTGCTAAATAGGGCTGCATAATACAAAATTTTTACAGCCCAAAAAAGGGCTGTAATACTGATTGAAATGAAGTGAACACTCAAACAACAATCTTTGTGTCTTTTGACCAGTTTTTATTTGGTGCTTTAATAGATCATTGCATTGACTGTTGCTTATCCAAAAACATTTTGAAATGAGGAAACACATTTCAAATTAAGTGATAATTGGGTTATTATATTATTAAAAATTAATTACGCAAGTCAGTGTCGATGTCAGGGTTCAGCCCGGACTTCTGGCCATGTGTTTTTGTTGTTGTCACGTGTCTGCCCCACCTTCGTCTGCTCCTCCCTGTCTCCACACCTGTTCCTCATTGTGTCTCATTGTATTTTGTATAAATGAGAGCCGTGTTGCCGATGGCAGCACGGAATCATTAGTTACGTTTAGTTACGTTAGCCTTAGTCATTGTCAGTCATTGTTAAGTGCAGTCATCTGTATTGCTCTAGTTCTCGTCATTTACTGTCTTAGTCATTATCATTTATTAAACCCCATTCATTTGAAGCTATCCTGTGTACGGGTCAGTCTCCTTCCATCCCTGGTTGTGACAGTCGAGATCAGCACTCAGAAAAATAGCATTATATTCTGCTTTTATATCTATAGCACTCAGACTCCATGCTAAAAGATAAGAAATGTGTCCCATCTGTGAAGGCGACCCAAATAACCTTTTTGTTAACAGTGTATTACAAGGCATATCACAATTGCTATGTATAGCAACGGCATTGCTGCTTTTCAATGTGCTATTTTTGTCTCACATTAGTGTAATTTATTGAAGAAGATATCTCTGTAGTGTAACGGAGTCAGACGGACAGACGTAGGTGCAGCTTTATGGTTTTAATTAAAATTACTCAGGCATATGAACAAACAAGCTATGCATTATTCAAAACAAAAGACAGGCTAAGGTCCGGCGAGTGGAAAATGCCCATAACTTGACAAGACTAATAGAATAACTGTAAGTTGGAAACGGCCAACAAAATATGAAATCGTCACAAGCACAATACTTCTAGAAATATGTTAATTTGGTAAAAATGTATTCTTAGTGTTCTGACTGATTTGACTGATCTGCCTGTCTGTCTGTCTATTTATATTTATTTATTTATTTATTTATCGGAGCAGATGGTGCCGTTCTGTTTTTTTCTCCCCCACACACCTGAATAAACACATCATCTACTGAAGCTCATAATCTTCTAGTTCTGGCATTGATCAAGGCTGGAGAAGCTTCTCAGGCAACACACACACACACACACACACACACACAAACACACACTCCATAGAGAACCACAGCTGAGGGGTTTCAGGCTGCAGTGTGATCTCTATCTTAGCAGATGGGGGGCATAAAGATATTTCAGCCCTGTGAAGTTTAACATTAGCTGTGAGTGCTTTCATCTTGGAAATGTGAACACACCAAAGGACAAAAAAATAATAACTTTAGATTGAAAATAGACTGGGGCAGGATGGATGAATGCACAATTTAAACCACCAATCGATAGGCAGAGAGTTTCATTAGCAATGAGAAATTGCTGTTCATCTTAATAAAGCCACAGCCATAAATAACAATCCATATTTAAACTGCATTTTCATATATAGGAAAACAACAATCTTCCTCAATCACTGATACTCACGTATATAATGGTTTTTCTAGTGGATTAGACTTGAAATGCTGGTGTATGTGCTGTGAGAAGATCAACATTGTGTTGATGTTTGTACATTCACCCTGGAATCATGGCTCTGCTGCCCATGTGTTTTTGTGTTTATTCCACAGTTAATACCTTTGTATGGGGGAGGCGTAGCTTAACTATGAAAATTATTGAAGCACACTCAGATATGTACGGCACATGCACAATTCTACTACTGAGTGAACACATTCCTCTATAACACTATACCAGCAAAGTGCATATAAAGAATAGCTGTCAAATATCAAGAATCATTTAGTTTTTTTAGAATTAATTGTAGTGTCATAGATGGCTTGGACTGTTTCCTGTCTGAACACCAGGGGGACGTTCTGGCTGTCTTTGATTTTGTCTTACACGTGTCTTCCGTCCCACCGCTGCACACCTGTTCCTTGTGTGTCAATAATTGTCCTCCCTATTTATACCGTTTGTCTTGCGTATTTTGTTTGTTGAGTCCTTGTGTTTTTTTGTTTGTGTATTGTTTGTCTTATTTCCATGTTTCTGTTTGATTTTATTTGCCTAGTCTTCCTTTTTTTTGCCACATTTGTAGTTTTGTTATTTTCTTAATAAACCCCTTTTTTATCATCACAGCATTTGGGTCGGAATTTTATCCAATAGTTAAGAGTTTTATTTCACCTTTGATTAGATTCTATAGGTCTCTGAGGCTGTAAGTCTCCATTCTTGCCAAAGACATTCACTTAGTTGGTTTAGTTAATGCTGATGGAGAATTCATGTTGTCTCAAAACATGTCACTCCAAAGTTAATGTATGGTGATAGCCATATTCTATCTTTTACATCATTTCTTTCCTTATCCAACCATTCATGATTTGATTTTCACAAACCGTATGGATCTGCAGAGAGTAACGGTTGTAACAATTTGCTTATTCCCTATAAACGGTACTAGTGAAGTCAAAGCAGGATTTGTCTGTCAAATTAATCCTTGCTCATTAGCTGGTACTGTATACAATGGCAGGCAAAAGACTGTAAAACATCAAGAAGACAGACATATTTTATATAAACGAAATAGTTTGATTTAGAATATTACAAATATTTTACAATGCTTCAATTTTTTTTATTTTTTTATTTATTTTTTTACTATCCTCAGTGATCCTTTCAAAACCTTAGATATTTGTCCCTTTGTAGAGCATATATCTGCTATAATTTGATCATCGTTTTTCATCTTAAAAAATCTGCTATACCCCTCTGAGATATTATGCACAAATCAGGTCTGTAGACTGCTTTGTGTTTTTCATTTTTATTTTTTTTCTTCAGTTTTTTGTGCGCACCGTGTCTTTAAATTGGTGAAAACCATGTCAAAAAAATGTCAAAAACCAAAACATAAGATTAAGTAGGGAAGAGAATACATAACTTTCTGTATGCCGTATACAGTATGGTTGGTGGTGACTGAAATTTTTATATTGCAGGCTGCTGAATACTCAAATGTGTATGGTCAGAAAGTTTTTAAGAATTAAACACAAAAAATTCAACACAATGGTATGGCAGACACTCTAGATAATCCATGACTACTAATAAATGTATTGAAAACACTCACATTCATTTGCACAGACATATAATCTTCATGGATATGTCTATTTATGAAAGGAGTCTCTAATGTCGGAGCTTTTTAAGTTAATACGCTTTGAATCTATTTACAAACCCAATCATGTCATATAAAACCTATAAAGATACCGAAAGCTCCTCTTTCAAAGACAGTCATTCAGTCCTTTATGTGTGTGTGTGTGTGTGTGTGTGTGTGTGTGTGTGTGTGTGTGTGTGTGTGTGTGTGCACATGATCAGTGATGGTATTGACTGTACAGCAACACACAAAATTAGCAGCCTCTGCACTGAGAAAAGAATTTCTAGATTAGACATGGCCTTTTCCTTCACTGACAAAATTATCCAATTAAGAAGCTTCTGGCACTGAAAAGCAATCTCAGCGTCGGGAGCCATGGTAGTGATGTTGATTTCCTACACTTAATTGACACCCACTAACCTAGCACCCACATACGGACACATTTACACACACCCATACACCCACATGCTATTATAATGTTATGAAATAATACATAGGACAACCAGCTAACACACAATCCCTGTGAAAATAGCTACCAGTACAACATACTGTACATTTCAGTCCTACAGCTTGAGAGTAAGACTGATTACACTGTCTTGTATTAATTATGAGACCCCTTTAGTTTCTTGTTCTTGTTATCACTTTTTTTTGCTCCCCATTGCCTTTTATATGTGCTGCTGTTTACACCGTTTACAGCCATGCTGTGGACATAAAGTGATATATCTGTGCACTGAAGCATCAATAAAATTATCCCACTTGATGCAGGATATCCGGTCCATCACAAATACATTATGTTAAGGAGGAACAGGCTGCCGGGAACCATATTAACCAGTAAATCACGTTGTGTGAAATGAGGACCAATGCAGTGCAGTGTGATTAAAAGGCTGTTTATCCCAGTGATCGCGATTTCTCTCCCAGCATGTTGTTGACCGGAAGCGCTGAGACTGGAAACCATGAAACGCAGGGTCCTCATTAGCAAGCTGTGTGAAAAATGCTCTCACCTGAAGCTCACAGCAGCGATGAGGACAACAGCAGGTGTCAGCAGCTGTATGGTCATACTGTTTCAGCACAATGATGCACAGTGTTTTTACTTTTATTTTCTTTTTTATTACTATTATTAGTTGTTGTTTTTCTTACATTTTCACAAAACAAAACTAGCCAATAGCTCACTTATTAAAAGTCACTGCAAGAAATGAAATATAATCTTACATTCAGAAATTGAATATGCATCACATCATGTGCATGAATCATATTACTCATCTAATGGCATGATCATAATACTCTTTAAAAACCTGATCTCTACATACAACCTGTCTGTACACGTGTAATTACAAGAATTCCAACACATTTCTCTGGACTAAGAAAAGAACGAAAAACTCTGTGACTATAAATATACTTTTCATTTATCAGTTCAAGTGCAGTTGTTCAATCAAGAACTGTGTAAAGTGTGTCTATATAATAAAAATACAAATGTTTTATAGAGCAGTACACAAATAATTTCCTAGTTATTAATACTAACGCTTGGAGGTTCTATTGTGTCAGTCAACAAAGAGGTTTAAAGGCACTTCTATTATTTATTTTTATTGTTGGAATACTTGTACAGAAAGCCTTAATAATCAAGTGTGTGTGTGTGTGTGTGTGTGTGTGTGTGTGTGTGTGTGTGTGTGTGTGTGTGTGTGTGTGTGTTGTGTCTTTTTCTTTGTTGTGTAAAATGTGCTCTAGAAATAAAATCAATTAAAATCTTGAACTTGAAACTTAATGAGAATTGAATATGTAAATAGCTTCAACTAAGTAACACAGAAAAGGTTTATTGAGTTTATTGAGAACAACTGACTAGATTTTACAATCTAAGTAAACTTTTTATTTTGAGAAAAGCAGGTTCTGTTCCTTTATCAGAACAGGGAGATATGTTGATTTTATTGTCTCTGGTAAATTAGTCATTTGCTACAGATGAAATAGATAGAAACCAATTGGAAAAGAAAAGCCGTACTAATCCTTTAAGCACATGCAACACGTATGCAATGCCAAAGTGCCTGAGAGAGATACTCAAACCCTGACATCTCTCTGGGGTTAGCCTTGGGTCTGATAGCTGTCTGTTTTCCATTTCACTCTGATTACCACTCTGATTATATTATATATATATATACACACACACACACATATATACACACATATATACACACATATATACGTACATACATACACACACATATACACACACACACACACACACACACACACACACACACACACACACACACTACCATTTCATACACAAATGAATACTAATAATTAACATTCATTTGTGTATGATATGGTGAAGTATATATATATATATATATATATATATACTTTTTATAAACTGAGATTCTTCAGTTTTGATAAAATGCTGCCCTTTCTTTTGTATGATGCAATGTTCCTGTAATCATCTGAGCAAGAGTAAATACAGCAGATATGGCAAGTGATTTTTTTTCCATGATAATGCATTCAAGTCCTAAGTAAATGCAAGTCCTGCCACATGACGGTCAGAGAGCAGCCAAGCATGACAGCTTTGATTAGTCAGTCTGGCAGCCACCACAGCCATCACTTTCTCCCTTAGTACTCACCCTTTCACTTGCATGCCCTCTAAAGATGACATGCCACCCACCACTTGCATTTGCTCTTTGTACATGCTACCTACAGCACACTTCTGTCCAGTTAAAATGACAGCCTTTTCTAATATGTGCCCTTTTCAGAGCTTGTCTAAAGTATAGAGCGGTATAAAGAAAGAAACTGGCAGGAATGCTGAAAATCAATGAT
This sequence comes from Tachysurus fulvidraco, assembly GCF_022655615.1. Taxonomy (NCBI): domain Eukaryota; kingdom Metazoa; phylum Chordata; class Actinopteri; order Siluriformes; family Bagridae; genus Tachysurus; species Tachysurus fulvidraco. The sequence continues at coordinate 10,444,093 of NC_062520.1, read as the reverse complement.
AAATGAGTAAGCCGTGTGGAGTCCCGTGTGGTGTTCTAAACACCTCTGTACTTTCTTATTGATCACCCTTGGCAGGAAGTATTCAGTGTTCAGGTTTGTGGTAGAGGAGTGCCTTTGTCATAAAGGCTTATATATTCTATGATTTACATGTATATTAAAATTCACTTTACTGACATGATTTAACACATTAGTTAACATATACAAAGAGTGAACCTTGTTAAAAATAAATTATATGTAACATTAGCAAAGAAATCAATATTTATCAATCAATAGCTTGTTAAAAATAAGTGGTTCTTATAACCACTGAGTAAAACTAAGCCTACACTAAACAATATGAGAAAGACATTAAGGAGTATCAGTCATGTGAGTATAGAGTAAAACAAAAATAATATCCCTGTATCAATAAAGTTCCAAAGTATATACCTAAAGACCGTAGTTGAAGACGTCAACAACATTTTGTAATTATAATAACGTAATTTTTGCTAATTTATGTGGACTTATTTTTGTTTATGGACTGAATAATCATTAGTCACTGCAAGTGCATTTCATTAACATTTAAACAAAGGTGGCGCGACATGGTGGCACAGCGAGTAGCCTTGCTGAGCTCAGGTTACTGTCTGCATGGAGGCTCACATGCTCCACCATGTCTGTAGGGGTTTCCTCCTGGTTCTGTGGGTTACTCCTACCACCTTGACAAGGTGATCATGAGCAAAGCCTTGGTGACATTGTACATTCAGCTGCAAATGGACTTGGAGGAGATTTTGTCTCAATATTTGAGGCAGACAAGCAACAACTGATGAACAAGAAGATGATGGAACTTCATGAACCACAGTGCCAAGCAAAGGAGCAGGAACCAAAACCAGAACCACAACACTTCACCCTCAGCAAAAAGCAGCAGGCCTTTGCACACATCAAGCAAGGCTTCTGGTTTTCAAAAAGACAGATCACATTGCAAAAACTATGGGTGGATGTCACTGCTTTTTTTGCTTTTTATAGGATCATCCTAGATAGAAAGAAGAGCAATAGCATTCAGAGCACTCTCGACCAGCACACTGAAAATTGCAGCACATTGGAAATCAGCAAGAAGAACATAAATTATCTAGGTGAAGAGATTCAGCCATCAGCATCAACAAAGTCCCTCGTCTGAGTCATTTCTTAAAGGGTTTATTATGTGTCTTGGAACAAATTAAAGACACAAAGATAGGCGTTTCTTTGCTTACATTGTGCCCTATAGTTAAGCTTAAAAAATAAACATAAAAGCCAACCAAGAAATATTTGTGACAGGCCTAATTGAGCTATAAAACTGTAAGGTAAACAAATATCATGAATCTTAACCGCCAAGTCTGTCGGATGACATCTTTAAAAGAGGCACAGCTGCAGTTTGTGAAAGACCCAGAGCTTCTGAACACCTCTTGCTGATCAATGACAACACGTTAATGAATGTTTACTCCATGCCTGGCTGAGAACCGAGGCCTGCACACCAACATCCTGTCTGTTCCAATCATATCCACAATACACCATAATGTCCCAAAAACCGATTAGCATGCAGAGTCACCCATAGTCGGTGATCTAAGAGGAACTGGAACGTGACGGGTATTTTGTCCATGATTATGCCTCATTATCGATCCATTATATAGCACCGTTCAGCAGCTCCTGTCCACCATGCCCAAAGGTCCACTAAAGCCACTTAAGCAACATGAGAATACAAGATTCCTGATAGTGGCCGAGGCTAAATGGATTAACTTGCTGTGGCCCTGTCAGCAGCACCACTAAAGCACTTTAGTATGACACAACATATTCTATACAATCTGACATGTATTTTAGCAATGAGATTGTACTGACGGCACAAATGATCGTTAAGGGTTTGAGTTTCTTGAGACGCTCTGCTAACATTTTAGACAGATTGACGCATATGGTCTAAGGTAATATGCTGAAAGGAAATGCACTACCCACAATGGTAGTATTGTCTTTCACTCTGTTTTTTCAAAGTCGACCTGTTTTTTTTTTTCTTTTTCTTTTTGCTACTTGTTCCTATGGACAATGGCTTACTGGTCCATGTAAGTGTCAAGGCCTAAGAGCTAATAGTGAAAATAAAAAAAATAACTTTTCGTTGTTTTACAAGGTCACTGGGATTCTTTGAGAAAAATGAGGACAAAGGTGGTATGAATAATTTACTTTATGCAAGAAATAACGTAAGCGTTATTGTCTTTTGTCTTCGTTTAAAAAAATAACGTGCTCTAATATCAGGTGCCATGAACAATTCAAGATCTATCTTTACATAAACCTAAAAAGGAAAGGGCCAAAGAGGGTAAACACTGCAAATAACTCTTTAATCCAAACAGCTTTTATAACCAACTTTTATTTAATAAAGTTTTTATTTAATTTTATCTAACTGGAAATATTAGACATTTTAAAAAACCTTTCAAATGACGTCTTTTGGTTTTGTCTTTCATTTCTTTCCATTAATTGCTTCTCATCATCATAACCATAACAGAAAATTCAACTTCCTGTTGGGTCCCCACCTTTATTTTACCAAGATCGGATGCAAAATGAATGCATGCATTCCCATTTCTGACAATTATATGCCAGTCCAGGCTTTTTATGCAAACGTTAATGTAATTATAAGAAAGAGAGAGACAAAGTGAATTTTATAAAGGGGAAAGCAGGCATTATTGTAATCATAAACTACCTACTATTAAGCTGCCATCACATTTAAATAAAAGAGAAGAAAAAAGCATTAATGAATAAAACAAACTATTGAGGCCAGAAAATGCTAGTAGAAACCAGATTATTACATTCAAATCAGGCCCATGTATATAATTACTGTAATATTTTACCCCTGTAGTATTGTTTTAATAAAATATACATTTAAATGTAATCTGGCTCTAGTGTTCACCACTAGTAAAAAAAGAAAGAATATTGCCTCCTTTTTTATTCTGCTTATGCATTTACCTCAGTAAATGGCTCTGTAGCATCACGTTAAGATTAGTATTTCACGAACGCATTACTACTATCTAAGGTTAATATGAGGTAGGCATGTAGGAAATGAATAAACATGATAATGCCATACAGAAGCTTCGAAGGAAAGTCCAGTTTGGCCTAAGCATTGTGAAAGTCTCCTAATATATAAGATGAGCATTAAAAACCTAAGCTGCTTTTGCTTAACCCTACTTACAAACCAATTTAACCAGTACTACGGGAATATACTGGGTACAAAAGCTGTTATGCAGTACAGTACCTGTGCTACTCTCCCTCTGAAGACTTATTTGCAGTCAAGCACAGAGCGAAATATATATCCGTCAGTGCTCCAGGAGCTTAGCCCGTAATATCTGCCTCTTCTTAACCTGCACTTCAGTTCCTGTCAATTAAAGCCGTAGGGCACTGTAAAGAAAGGCCCCCTGGGGTAAAGCCTACAGGAAACCGTAGAATTTCTATTTTCATTTAATACATGGAAAGGAATCCAACCCTTCTTTGGGTTTGTGAACAATGTTATGTCACAATATGGTTGTTAGTGTGCGATCCAGGACACAGCACCAAGCTCCCTGTGACCCGAGAAGTTCGGATAAGCGGTAGAAAATGAATGAATGAATGAATGACTCAGCAAATAAGAGACTGGCATTGACCTGTATGCTCTTGGGGTGTATTTGTGAAATTTTAAGAACTGTCAGATTAGCTAGGTTAAATTCAGAAAGACTTGCTGATTAAACAGGTCTTGGTGTTTTCAGACATGTTGCCACAAATAAATTTTCCTTCCTTGTTTCTCTGCCTCTCTGTCATTCTTTCTCTCTCTCCTTCCTTCCTCCCGAAGTCCACATGCTCCACAGCAATATAAATGGTGTACAATGTCTAACAAGCAGTGTTGTTCTCCTGTGGTTCTAAGATAAAAAGTGAAACATTTTTACTATCAGGACAACAGACAAAGACAAGGAGTTGTCCTGAGCAACAAAGTTCTGTAATCAAAAGTCAGGAAATGGCCTGTTCCCTAATCCCATCTCTCACCGATCAGATCAATGCCACATAGTGACTGCCTGGTATACTACAGCATGCAGGACAAGACGATTACCTCTGATAGACAACAATCAATTTCTTTCTCAAGATGTCTTTTAATCAAGTGTCAACAGTGACATTTTTCAATGTCAGACCTCTACCGTCACTTGTTTTTTAAAACACTTATGGCTGTTGTGTGGCTCTCTCTTCACTTTTAGATACGTGCATTTCTTCCTCTATCTGTCTCTTGCTCTGTTTCCTGTGTGAGTGCAGAGCAGGTCTGGGAATTTCTGAGGTGCTGAGCTGGCGAAGGTTAAAGGCAGTCATCCAGAAAGCACAATTAAATCAGAGGGAGGCATGCTGTATGGCCATGCCCCACTGAGGGAGCTGATAAAGATGCTCTGCTGGGACATGGGGAATGAGCTTAGTCCACTCTCACTTCAGAGAAACGTCACATTGCTTGAAGGCTTTAAATACAGCATCAGATTTGCTGCTTATATTCTGGTGAATACAGTTGTTAAATTGGGATCTATGAGTCGGGAGAGCCAACAATGTGCACAATATTTCTTTGCATTCTTAAACAAAAGGGTTTTATTTTACAAATCAGAACCAGCTGATCGGCCCCTAAGATGCTCAGTATTCCATATTTGTTTGTTTTGGCATCAAAATCTTTTCTGATTTATTTCTGGCAAAGATATGTGATTGTGACTTTAAATAATTGATTGTGCCATAAACAGGGACGTGAAAAAGCCATGTCGTGTTATAAAATAACAGAACATTTACAATGAACATATCCTGAAGCAGGTGAGGTTTCATCTAGCTCGACTGTGAAGCAAAACTGTAGCTCTCACGTGAATCTGTAGGTGTGATACAGTACCTTCCAGTATCCCATAGTTGTGATCTGGCAAGAAAAAAAGTTTAATTATCACATTTTTCCTTTTTTATTTCTCTGTTCCTTCTTCACGCAATCCATTCTAAGAAGATCATGTTTGTGCTGCAAGCACATCATTAACAAGCTGCCAGTATATAAAATGAATCAGGACAAAATGTCTAAAGGGAACCGTCTAGCCTTCTAGTCTTCTGTCCAAAGGGAGTCCAGATGAATCATCAAGCATGTTGGTTTTTCTCTTTCAGAATGCTTTAAGAAAAAAAAGGGCTGCATCTCTAAGGATAATGTAGAGTAAATGTAGAACTAAACTGTATAAAGCAAAGAATTCTGAACTGCTGCTGGATTCTGTTTTTTTTTTCTTAATGAAAGTGTACAAGCAATCAGAGGTAAGGCATTGGAAATGTTATCTTTTAATGCTCTACACAGAAACACTTGAGTTACTGTGGGAGGATAGGCAGGGCCATTTTTCAGTGAGAAAGACCGCACATGGTGATAGCAACACAAATCGAGAGCTAGCCAAAAACTCAATGAGCGTGTTTATATTAGAGTACAGCTTTAGAGTACTATTTAGTGTCACGATAGGAATCTACCAATTTATAGAGAATCAAAAGGTTGAGAAAAACATTGAGAAAGATTTCTAGCAAAAATTCAATCCATTTGTAAATCCACACAACAGATGACTGTAACTATAACTGAAGACTAACTCTGTATCGGAGAAACAGTGCTGTATCTTTAAAGTGTCTTATCAACAATAGGGTAATTAATGTGACTTATTTAAAATGTGCATTTAGATCGACTTTGACATTATTATTATTATTGTAATAATTTTTTATGTGACAATGCATTAACTCTACTGTGAATCTGTAGCAATGCTGTTAAATGACTTGACACCGGTTTAACTTTAGAGACATTAGAAATACTGTAATATCCCTGCAAATGTACTGTAACTCCCAGGTAGCTTACTGACTATGTTTTTCTCTATGGTTACCTAGTCACAATCCAATATCTGTAATATCTCTTATGGACATTGTCACTGTTGTCACTTTGTAATATTGCATTTTAGACTGTAACTCAAAAGTGCTTTAATTAATGCTGTAACTCCAAAGATGTGGTTTATTCACAGTGTTGTAACTGCACTATGACTTGCGACACAAGTGACTATGTCTCTAGCAATGATGTATTTGTAAAGTGACTTAGTAACAATGTTATAAACCTAGCCCTAACACACAAACCTGTTTTACTATATACAGTGACATAGTGGCAAAACTGTAACTGTAAAGTAACTTGTGCGGCAGTAAACTGATTTGGTAAGTTGATGCTTAGAGAATGAACGGAGACAATCAATAAACCTAAAAAAAAAAACCCCAAAACGCTATCAATAAACTTTAGTCAATGCCCCTTTAACAAAATGCAGCTTGGAAAACAAATTGCTTGCTGAGTGACTATATCAGTATTCCTTCCATGCAACATTATAAATTACACTTCAATTTGCACAGAAAACTAATGTTAAATTAAACGTTTAAATGTTTGTGCCTGAAGCAAGATCAGAGTGAAAATGTCATTAAGACATACTGGCAACCTTATACGGATAAAATTACTAGTCTAACAAAATCACAATAGAGATGAAATAATGATAATAAATAAAAAGTAGTCAAATTGTAGCTTAGGGAAAAGACAGGAGGTGCTATATTAAATATGCTTAGGGGCTATAGTAAAAGTGCCTCAGAATGAGAGAGGTATTAATTTAAATTATGTAGAAGCACTGTAGACTTTTGCCACTTTGGCAGCATAGATCAGACCCTAGGCAAAGAAAACTTTTTCGAAACTTTCTCAAAGAAATAGCAGAAAACCATACCAGTAATGTGTAGAGGCCATTATAAAATCTGAGGAAAATGTGATTCTGAACGGACAAAGGCAGAGGACTGAGCGAGCTTGAAGCAGAGAAGAGAAGTCTAATACTGAGGTGATGTCATTAATCGTCCACCCACACCTTAGAAGCTAAGGTGAAATGAGAAAAATGACTAGATATCCCACAGCAACTCCATCAAGTGCATATAAAAAATATGGTTGAGGACATTCTCTGTAAATCACAGGTCATCTGAGGACTTAATACATTCACCTATATAACCCAACTAGAAGAAGGATTAGAGACCTCACCATCTAAGGAACATAAATCACACGTCTGATATGAAACCTGGACTTCTTTTTGTATGTGCTAATATTACATTTTCACATTATAAGAAATGCACAAAACCTGACAATACTGTAGATTTTGTAATAATATAACAGTGTATACATAGACCACTCATTTGTACAACTTTATATTAAGTGTCCACTATAATACCCGTTTAGTTACACATGGACAACATACATGACTCTAAGGCTTAGAGTCAAAGCATTCATTAACTCAGGATGTGTGCACTTTTACAGATATAGGCAAATCTCATTTCCAAGACCATATATATCTGGATAAAGTTATTGTTTTCAGTAAGTGGAGAGTATGTAAAAGTAATCTCTGTTACAACTGGGCATTCTATGGTAATTATACAAGTAGAGTTAAGTCCAATTAAATTAATTACTCATAAGACCAGTTCCTTAAAGCCTATAATGATTTACAGATATAGAAATAGCCACCCAAATGATTCAGACTCGTGGTAGCTAGAAGTAATCCAAAACAAAATCCCATAAGGAGGAGCACTACAGAACATGCATTTTATATTACTTCACATTCCCTGTGTTGTTTCAGTGGGTCAATTTTTTTTACATACAGTACAAATAATATTTGTCTTTATTTTGCTCATTCCTCTTGACAGAACCCATCTACCTCAGTCGGATTTTTGTGCCTGGTTACTTTTTCTGAAATACTTTTTCAGTTTAAATGTTCTATGTTTTCTATAATTCAGCTAAGGGTTTGGTGATGGTCTTTCCAATTCTCTTTGCTGCCACTAAAGTCATTTTGTCACAGCTTTGGATATACTGTATGCTTCGAAATAATTTACCTGCTGAAAGCTGTAGTTGCAACCAATTTTGAAGTTTTTGTCTGATATCTTATCTGATATCTGAGTTTTGCCTTAGTACTGTATGTTTAAGTAAACCTCCTTCCTCAAGATGCTTTTCTAATTTCTACTGCACAAAAATCTGTTCTTTAGCAAAACCCTCTTACAAAATATCCCCACCACTGCTGCCACTGAATACTTCACAGTTGGTGTTCTTTGGTTTTAAAGCCTCAGACTTTTTCTTCCATTTATTAAACTGATCATTGTAGACAAACAGTTCTGAGAAGAGAACACTCTTTCAAAAAGGATGTTCAAACCTAATTTAACCTTACGTTTCTTAGCATCAGAGCAGCTATGAGTTATAGTTTTGCTACTCTTCTATGGGGGTTTTAATGCCACAGCACAAAATAATTAGACAGGTCATTGCCAGAATCAGCCAGAGTTTTAGCATTTAAAAAAATGATTGCAAGTCTGGTGTGTACTGAACCTTAAAATAAAGGACATAACAGTCTTTTCATGTGGATAAAGTGTACTTTTAAAAACATTGCATTTTCCAAACTCCTTTTTTTTCTAAAAAGGACGCTATGTGCCAAAAAGTTAGACAGCATAAATTAAGAATATAAGAATTTCTTAGACAACTGTAGCCATATCTTGTTCTATTAGATTTTATTACAAGTTAGCATTTACTTGTTACTTGTTTACTTGTTACTGGTTGTGACACTTATACCACTTTTTTTATAGACACTTTTTTGTTCATTGTTTTCTGCAGTCAGCTTCCATAGTTCTCTACTGATTCCACATGTTCTTACTTTCAGGCTATCCATATCTGGGCAAAGCTTAATACATTTCCACTTCGATAAGTTTAGTATACTTATATGTCTTTGCCCGAGCACTTATTACAGCCGCTTTTGCTTCTTATGCAAATATCGTTTTATGTTTTTTATTCTCCATAATAAAGCCTGAGCTGTGGTCACCCTTAATCTTACCCACTGCCTATTGCTGACCATAAAAAAGACAAACTCTCTATAATGATAGCTGAACTTCAATAACAAATAACGAGCAACTTATATGATGAGTGGGCAAAATGCTCACTAGAGCACAGACTAAAGAATATCAGAAACCTATTTTCTATTAATGCCATATCTGATCACTGGATATATAAATCTATATAGTGTCTGGTCCTTTTGATATATCCAAATGTTTTTGCAAGATTCAAATGTAGCAGAGAGCATAGGAAATGAATAAAAGGACCCATGACTCTCACAGAGTCACATAGTATGCATAAATAATTTAGGGGAAAAAAAAACATCAGGTCCAAACAGCATACCGCCTGACCTGCTTTTATGTTTTTCAGTCTCATATACTGTATGGCTGGACTTGAAATTCCTGGTATACACCAATTTCTCTGTAGTGTAACACTCAAAGTTGCCCTCAGTTGTTCATCTCAGTTTTAAAGCCCATGGCTCAAGCCGTTCTTCTGTCTTAGAATATAAAATATGCCATTAGTCAGCCATAACATTAAAACCACCTGCCTAATATTGTGTAGGTCCCACTTGTGCCACGAAAAAAAGCTTTGACCCATAAAGACACGGGTTCTACAAGACAGTTGTAGTATGCTGTGATATCTGGCACCAAAATGTTAGCAACAGAAACTGTATACTCTATAACTGCTTATTGTAGGTTCTTTTGATGGGCAACAGGGTCCAGCATGTACAGTCTGACCAGACTGTCACTATATAGCTCCATATATTGCAAGCTGCAGTTCAGTGTGTGTTCGGTCACCTTTCTATCATAGCCAGTATTAACTTTGTCAGCAATCTTTGCTACAGTAGCCCTGGTGTGTATTTGGACCAGAAGAGCTGGCTTTTGTTCCCCCACACTAATCGTTGCGCCTTGTGTGTCTTTCCTGGGACAGCATTAGGAAGCTTTTAACCACCACATATACTACCTGTTGATTTGGAGCTGCTCTAATGCAGTTGTCAGACCATCATAATTTGGCCCTTGTGAGAGTCACTCATATACTTTTGTTGTCCATTTTTCCTGCTTTCAACACTCATTGCCAACTGACTGTACAATTGCTGCTTATTATATCCTATTATGCCTATTATTATCCTGTTATGGCTGTTCGATGTAAGGCTTTCATTTCTCTATCTGTTTCACTGATCTTAATAATAGATAATATATAATCGAAAATAGATAATTTCTTGAAATTGATAAAACATTTCAATATTAATCTTATGTATGTGTTAATATATGTAATATGTAATTATGTGTGTTAATACTAACATTACCAATATATTTAACTGATTGGCAATTGTACCTACTGCTCAAATGATGTTGATAATGCCTAAATTAATGTAATTATTCATATTAGTAACTGACCAACTGCATAATTATTAAATATGTCCTTAAAAGCAAAAATAAAACGATGTAAGTCTGGAGAAATACATTTAATTATGCATAATTATTGTCAGATGCTTCCTTGCAATGCAATAAGAGTGTCCACTTGATCTATAGCTTCAAGACCATTCTACACTTACAGTATATAAAGAATAACTCTGTGACTCAAAAACACAGATATAAAAGGTGAGTCTTTAACTGACAGTTTGTCAATTCAAGGGCAAGGTAACTGACAGGACAGGGTGCAAGGGTGGGATGAAATAAAACTGGCAATCAACCACACGCAGCAGTCCATTTAGTGCCAGCTTAGCCTTTAGCTTGTTAAGCTTTCTACAAACTGATCCCTGTAGTCGCTTGGCTATATCGGAGGGGATTTACACAAGCACAGCATTAAGCCACAGAGCGGAAAGCAAATCCAATACAGCCAATTTTATTTGGATATTATGCTCTAGGGCTTGTCTCTTCTGTGTATTCCCAAGAGAACCACCATCCTCCCACAGCCAAAATTCACCTTCATGTGAAATTATGTCCCTTGCCATATTTCCCATCATAAACTTTTCAATCTGCCATGAAATACTCTTAGGTTTATGATTTGTAAAGCATGAATTACATCAAAATTTCTCTCAGGATTGATTCTTCAGATGAGTAGTAGTGAATCCTACAAGTTAATTACTTGATTTTGCTGCTTATTTCCAAGTAACTTAACAGCTGTGGTGTTTACAGCACCAGCAAATGAACACTATACAGAATAAATGTAAAATTGACTCTAGGCTAGGCATACTCTGTGTACAGTATGATGCCAACGAAAACAATATAACTAAGTATTTCATCTCAACAATCTTTCCATGAATATGCTGAGAGGAACATTTGCAAAGAAATTCCACAACTAAAAGAAAAGATGATGAAATTTTTTATGAGAATATATTCTGTCAGTGATTGGCTAATGCGACAGTGTGCCTTAGTAAACAAAGCCTTTTGTTTATCTATAACAATACAGTATCTCATCACAGACAAAATTACATGCTTTAAATGGAAAGATAAATTCCCACACAAATGATATATTTGGACAGTTTTAACCTATACCTATGATTGGCAAATTGAAGAAAAAACAGCATAAAGTGTCTTATTAAGATATACAGGCAGCACAAGCCATTAGAACACTATATTATACAATTTTTATGTTAGAAACGTTTCATCAGTGGTGAAGATGTAGAAGAACATTGTATGGATTGCAAGAGCAAGTCCCACTAAGGGGACAAGCAGACCCGAGCAAATCCAAGTCACATTGCACAAATTTGCATTGATTTACTCATACATTTTTAATACATTTACACATAGGTAAGTATGTGTCACTTGTAAACATCAAATAAAAAGGTGAATAAATTAAAAATATTGAATTGTTGGATGATTTACGGGGTGGAGAAGTATTTTATCTGTATGTAAGCAATAGCAGATTTGTCAGAAGATTGATGTCTGTTGGATGCAGAAGGTGAGGTGGCTCAGTACAGTGGCCTTCAAATCATCTCATCGGGCATTTTTGATAAGTATACAAAAATGTATTATTTTATCACTGCAAGTTTGTTGTAACAGTAAGTTGGTACAATGTTGGGTTTCTGTATGTAGAGTATCATGATTTTTTTTATATTAAAGCACTACAGTATATACAAATACAACAATAGAATCTTAATATTTAAACTTAGTAGGTAAGATAAAAGGAATGTAAATTCTATATGAGTAATAAACCACTACTGTAAATTCTTGAACACTGTAACCCTAAAACAGGCACAAACTCCATTTTTTTGGCCTCCGGTAAAACCGAATTTTAGAGGATTTGACTTAAGCACAATCAAAGTAGACGAATCTCAAAGCCAGCAGGAATGGTAGCTCATAGTACTGAACATGTAACTGAAGTGAAAAAGGAAACACTCACCTCTCTTTAATTAACTGGCAGGAAGCTGACGCTGTTAACCCACAGGGCAAAACAATGGCATTTAGCAAAAAGAATTTAGAAAAATTCACACAGCTAACATGGAGGTCTGGGACAGATGGGCTAAATGTCATTGGTGTGGATGGTATTTTAAGAGTGGTACGATTCCTCATTAGCATTATTACCTAGCAGTGCAGGAGTTGCTCTTGATCTAGCAGCTTTGTCTCTATCCCTTCCCTTCCACAGTAATAGAGCTATTGAGATAAATGATCACATCAGAACATGAGAACCGGTTTATTGTGATAAAAGAGAAATCATCTTGTAAGCAACAGCTGGTCACCAAAACAAAGTGTCAGCATTTAGCTTCTGTGAGACGCTCTAATGAGAGCTCTGGCATTCATTAGTTTTCACCAACACTACCCTTACATCACAATTTCTATTCAAGGAGTAGCCATATTGTCAAAGACTGTAGACTGGCTTGTATGAAGAGCGGAAAATAGGGGAAGAGATTAGAAAACTCTGACAAATGGAAGAAACAGGAATCCCATTTCACAGTCATAAAAATATACAGCTCACCACTGATGAGAAACACTTCTGTTTAGTGTGAGCCATAACGCACAACTAATCCTCACTTATTACATTCATATGCAAATCTACATCACTGATGGAAATCGATTTAGATTCAAAGTTTGATGATCATCGTTAAATCTCCAAAGCTTATTTCTTTCTCGAGATTAGATTTGTTGTATCTATTCTCACATTCCAGTAAACTCTTCAGGCCAATATGAAGAAAATATGAATGGGAAGACTGATTAGAATAGTTTAACAGCATCTTTTTGTTTTCTTTTTCAGGCAGGTAGTTTTTCATTAGCGGGTCTTTGCTCTGAAAAGTGTGTAGTCGGAACAGAGTATCTTGCTGACACACCGTCTAGAAGTGTGTAAACGCTTTGAAAAGAAGACCCAGCGGATGAGCAGACAAAGGCAGAAAGAACACAGCCTGGCTGATTAATGAGCATGTGGCCATGTGTGGAAAAATCAAAAATGGCAAGCTTTTCCTATGAATTCCAAACAAGACACAGTTGGGGGACACGGTTTTTTTTTTATTAACCTTTTTTTCTCTTCAACTCTATTTATAAATGTGTTTCTGAAAAATCCTAAAGTGGATCTATATAGAACTGAGATGGCAAGGCAACATAAAAGGTGAAGAGGTTATCTGCAAACACAAAGCTTGGATTACCCTTTCCCATTAGCCTGACAAAGATTCATGCATGTCTGCTGTGGAGATTGTTGCCATGACTGTACTCATTTCTAGGGATTTGGTAACAAAATGCAAACTGGTAGGAGCACTATGTATCTGTTTGAGATGCAAGTCTCAAGTCTGATGGGAAAAGGCTGCATTAAAGGAGGGTCACGTTGCCCTGCTAACACTTATTAGCAGGAGATCAACTTCATCGGTAGAAATCAACAACATCAGAACAATCCCTGCAGTCTCTGAGGGGGCAACTAGGGAAATCCCAGGGATGAGACACACTGACAAAAACATGATGCATTGAAATGACCAAATTTGTAAAGAATTTAACATTAATAAAATATGGATTAACACAAATATTCACACAGAAATAAGAAAATAATAGTGTAATTATGTTGATGATATACTGTATTCTCAACCCATCACTCTTTTGGGGAACAGGAGTCTTTGATAAAGTAAAATAAGTATATTTCCTTTTTAAAAAAGGCTTTACATAAGCCTACTTAATAAAAAAAGGCTTTCTCTTGGGCCTGTCTTTAATGAGAGCCTGACTGAGACACAGCTTAAAGACATCCCTCTGTTGGACAGTAACCTCCTGACGCAAGGTAAATCTCCAGAGACGAGCTACTCTGTGTTTCGGATAACAAAGGTTATGCATAACAACAGCTCTCCTTATGTCACAGTATCTTCTTTACAATAAGAACAGCACAAATCCATTTGATTGTGATAAAATCTGTAAAGGGAGAAAATGAGCATATGGACCCACTGTCCTCTAGTGATGATTCATTTACACAAAGACAGAGAAAAATTTGGAGATTTGAAGAGTTTAAGAACCACTGCCCTACCTGCTACCCTGAAAAATGTTTTTGTTTCATAGCCTACAAATAAAACCGTCATTGTTGCAATTTGGCAATTCAAATTACACCGGCATTAAAGACAACATCATCTCTTATATCAAACTGAAAGTGGGGAAAAAAAGTGAAAAGTTCAACCATTATTTGCCCTGCTGAGACAGCAGGATACAAAACACTGGATGTTCCTAGGATGTTTCAGCTTCTGACACAGCTATCCTTCCTTAAGTGTACCTAGCAAAGTGAAAGTAGATGCTGATCGCCATTATGACCTATGAATTGCGAGTGAGACGTTCAAGAGTGGGTAAGAACATGTTCGATTTAATGTGAGCGGTAGATTGCATGTCTAACGGGAAGAGAGATGGAGTTGCAAAAAATAAAATATGAGAGCAGCATGAGGTTGAGTGGATGGGAGAGATGGAGAGCAAAATGAAAGAGAGAAACTGATACTGCATTATTTTGTTTGTCCAGGTCATGGGAGAAATTTTATGACTATAAATGTGGAGTAGCTTGAGCTAAAGGAGTATGCAGGACTGTTTATTTGTATTATTATTATTTTTTTATATCTATCTCTCAATCTCTACTCCTACCTGCTCCCACTGAAAATCGGACCAATCCTGTTTGGTCCATTTTTAACTGTTGCTAAAAATGAATGATGATCTTATTTACAAGTGATGGAAAAAGAGAATTTGAAATGAATGAGGTCAACAGAAACAGACTGTGGTGGTGAAGCATGAGCTCAGTTTTTTTTTAGGAAAAAAAAAAAAAGACTTTATCACTCAGTCTATGCCCCTATCCTATCCCTTGGTCAAAAGCTGTGGGGTATTGATAGTATAATGTGGATATAATAATGTACAGAAGTCAGAAATAAGATTCATCCACACTGGGGCTGAAGTTTCCTCTAGAATCCACTAGAGCAGGGGTCGGTGTGGGTGGAGCCACAACAGATTCCACTTGGTTATCATCAGTTGATCTTGGATTTCAATAGACTAAGGTCTGGCTTCTGCTTGGTTGGGATAAAACCTGCACCCACACCGACTAGTTATGGAGAAGACTGGACACTGTGAACAGTTCTCTGCTCCTCTGAATGTGGTTGCATTCTAATTGGTTCCTGCGATTACTGAATCAAGGACAGCCCATTAGACAAAAACCACAGGACAGATAAACTGAAGAGATTATATCTTACAGTGGGCCATAAACAAATGTTGTTCAATGAGAGTATTTTTTTTCCAAGATTTTCCAGATTCTGTTAAAGTTTGCCTTGATTGGTAAAGGCTGTTGACTGCCATAGTTTTATGACGAGACAAATGAATCCATGAACTATGACCATCTTCTTTACATCATGTGCTGTTCTTAAGCAAAACAATGCCACTTTTACATATTATCAAAACTTTTCTCCCTACAATAAGATAACATCATATAATAAATGAATACTGGAAGATTACTGGCTAAGCATCTCTTCTTTGCAATGATTCATCATGAGCCAGACAAGGACACCATACATCATATGAAGCTATTTTGGTGATGGAAACAAACCCCCAAGCTTCTGACACACAAGACCTTGCTATTATGCTCATATGCTGTTTTGGCAGTATTTGCTATACTGAGTCTTGATAAATAAGCAGTAAAATAGTTGCCACCTGACTAAGAACTGTATATTACTTAAGAATATGCCTAAATAACGAAATCATTTCCACTGATTTCTTGTTCTTTAATTGCGTATGCCATAATAAATAAGAACATCAGATATGATATGGGTGTATTATAATTTGATGGTACTTGAAACTGTGTGCATACAAAAAAAGAGCATAACCTCGTAATATTACTTTGAGGAGGATTGCATCACCTGTCTTAATTGCATAGCACAATCAAGCTGGCATTAAATGTCCCCTTAGGGAATAGGGTGGATCTATAGGGCATACCATGTAGGACTTTCCTACACAGGATTAATAAATGCAAGATTCTCAATGTATACATTCCAAAATTCCTTTTATTATTATTATTATTATTTTTTAAGAACCTCAAATAATGATACTGTTGCTCCATTATAATTGTATAGTGCAATGGTTAAAAAACATTTTACAATAATACTAATAATACTAATAATACTAAATAACTAATAACAATAGTATATTGTACATAAAAAATACATATTTGTCATGGAGAATATTGAGTTTAAATACAAATACTTTGCAAAACAATGTGGTCAAAACATCCACAGGGTTACGATCAGTAAATGGATCAAATGGGGCAAAGCAGGTATAAAATCAACAAGCAAACTGAAATCAAATCTGAAAGATTAAACAATAGAAAAGGGCTTAGTATAATCATTATCACAAACCATGAGGGAGAATGAACGATTTAAGGTTTGTAGGTCACTGGAAGCAGAACTCTCAGATCTTCAAAGAACTAGTGATGTGATGATGTTTGTAGTCTGTGGAACTGGATTGCAAAGTGCTCTGATCTTAATTATGTTGAACTCAATGAGAAAAAAAAATGCCACCATGCAACAACCATGGACTTGTGTGATCTGAGAATGATCTACCACATGAAAAACGTCAACTTCAGTTGATGAACATGGTAAAGGGAAGCTGACACATTGTGAATAGCAATAGATAAGCACGTCAGTAATAATACACCTAGCTTAACCTAATAAGACCAATGACGAATGATAAAGATTAATCTTAAGTGTATGTAATAAACTAGAATTTGACTTTGAAACAGTAATAATCGAAAATCTAACCTTAAAAAAAGGTAGTTCTTCACATTTAAAATTGTATCAGGCTTTAAAGTTGATATTTTAACACTTTTTCCTTACTGGTAGATGGGCAGAAATGCCAGTTAAAGGTTTTAAACACTTCCCATGTATGAGAGAGAGAGAGAGTCATCATTCAAGCCTTAAATTTACTGGTGATATGCATCTATGGCCCTAAATATTACTTTTGAAGCTTAAATGTAACCTTTAGCGTTTCTCTTAGAAGAAAGCTATGTTGCACTTCTGTTTAGCTAGCACTTCAATTCAAATAGGGACATCTAAGTGAGTGTGACTAAGGGCAGACACTGCTGATGGATGTGCCTGTATTCATCAAACTCAAATGCACAAGAGTGAAGAGTGGGTTGTGGGTGGAGGAAGCCATTAGTGGAGCCCATTTGAAGTCCAAAAGGCCAAAGTCATTGTTTAATCATTAGCCATACAGCATGATGTCAGGATTGCAGATGAAGAGCCCTCTGTAAGGATTCTGAGAGTGCTTGACCAATCAGTATTGCACAGAAAAAAATGCCACTGTGGGCCTGGGTGTCCATATGACTCACTGTACTTTGATCAAACCTGCCAGGTATGAGTGAGAGACCTCATTCCTGCCTTGATGTGCAATTTCATATATGATCCAATGCAATATGAAGCTGTGATCTTACAGAAGGGACTGAATACAATATTAAATTTCATTCATACACACCAATGGCAAAGTCCCAAAGCCACACATACACACAAATATACAGATGCACAAGTTTACACACACCCTTAATGGTAGCAGGTTTATTATACCCTCAAGCGGTGCGAGTCAAACAGACACACACACACTCCAGACGCCTCTTCCTTTATCAGTGTGTGATTGCCAGCAATCCTGCCACCCACTGCTGACAACGAGTGCCTGGAGTGATAGAGCGCATCATGAGACCACCCTATAATCTCCCTCCTCTAGTGGCCCAAAGGTGATTCAGTGTGGTGGCTTTAAAAGCTGTAATTATGGAGATTTATGGCTATGTTGTGTTTTTTCCCCACAAAACTTACAGAATGAAACACCTGAACAGCTGAGTTTATGCATTAAGGAATGAAAGTCAATCATAAAGTCTGATTTTTCAGCACCATGGACAGGAACCGCAAATCTACAATGGACCATCGATTAAAATCTGTAGCAATTTGTACAACTCAAATTGTCATATAGTATATAAAGGCTAAGTATGCATTTAGGGCCGTTATTTTAGGTGAAGTTTGAGGTAGCATTTAATTAATTTTTTACAATTAAGTATCCATCCACATCCTCTACAGCTCCACTTTCACACTTGTTCTTAAAATTGCATAACTTCCTATTTAATTTAATTCCTAGTAATTTAACTAATTTAAGTTATTTAAGTATTATTTATTTGTTTTTTAGTAAATATTTATAATAAAATGACATTAAGGAGATAAAACACAATACAAAAATCCTGGGGTTTCTCTATTAAATTAAATGATACAAACATTTAATTGTTGTAAAAGAATGAAGTGTGATTCATCAGATTTGTTAGACAGTTTGTAGTGGTTGGATAATTGGGAATGAATTTACAGGATAAAGCTCGTCACAGCCTTTCACTCACAGACACGCACACGCACACACGCACACACGCACACGCACAGTAGGGCTGTGAGAAAACAGCCTGAACAACCTGGAAGTCTAATCAGATGCTCAAATAAACATAAATGTTCATAGAACTTGTACAGTCAGTCTATGTCCTTCTCTGTCTCCTTCATACTGTTCTCTCTCTCTCTCTTTCACTGTGTCTTATGTCATTGAGTGGGACAGCAGACACAGTGGTAATCCTGCACTAATGATCTCGTATGCGATCTGGGACAATGGAAACTGGGTAATGAGACACTGATGATGATGTGGATGATGATGATGATGGTGATGGTGATGATGAGATGATGATGAGCTAGAATATCTCACTTAACTGCCACTTGACTCCATGTGAAGGGTTCTGGTTTTGGTGAAGTAAAGTTACAATATGTAATAAGGATTTTAATTCATGTAATGTCAGGAAATCTCTCAGTTAAAAAAATGGCTTTTGTTTCCGATACATTATTAGTCACATCACTGTGTAAACAAACTAAATATATCCAAAATATAAAATGCTACAATTGTATTTTATAGACAGATAAATGACTAACATTGCATCAATGACACAAGCGTACAGATGAGCACACCACAAAATGTGATAAATATACCCACTATATATAAAATGTATAATATAATGGACTAAAAATGGACCAAATATAAAGACCAAATACTATAGCCATCTGAACTTACAATAGGACACTGACAAATGGATTAATTTACAAAAGTAGCATTCAAAAACGACATTGTTTAATATGGTAAAAAAAAAAAAAGATTGGTAGATTTTCATTAATTCCTAGGTGAATAGGAATCACTACAAGACCCAGAGCCCCACAGAGAATAATTAGCCATTTGAAAATATTTGCCTATATAAAGTGAATCCAAAAATCAGAATAGGCAATACAAGGACATAACGATTATCTTCTTGGCACTAAAGCAAAGAAACCACAGAGCGGACACTAAAGCTGTGTACGAATGAAGCTCAGAATGGCATAGTGACAGCCAGCTTGTGAATCTTTCACAAGCCATGCAAAATTAAATAGCCTTAAATAACAGTGTTGGAGTCCTGTAACTGAGACTGAGTTAACAAGCTACTAGCTAATTAAGAAACCTGGAGGAAAGCAGAAAAACAAGAACATGTACTGTGTACAGAATGTATGAAAAGGTCACAACAATCTATTTATTTTCATGCCTTACCATTTGTAACATAAAAAAGAAAAGCTAATATTATTAATTTAGCCCAAAATCCTGATGGAGACGAAATGTTCAGGCTCCTTCACACAACCAGTGAACATTATCTTTAACTAGGCAAGTGGAACGGAAGTCCTGGCAGTTCCTTAATATCCACTTGACAGTAAGTGAAAGGAAGCTACCTGATAAGTGGATCGGGGGATGATCTGTTCACAGGAACTCAAAATAAAGCTGCGATGGTAATGTATACTGAAGCTTTAGGTTGAGTGAACTTTGAGTCAGTTATCATAACAATACTGATTTATGAAACCTATGTTAGTGAATACATTATATATGTTTATAATTTAGATATTAGCAAATAACATTTATGTCTTTATGTATTATGATGACTGTGAATTTTTAACAGACTAAATATAAGTTTAAGGCTGTCTCGTCATCATTTTTTGTTTTTTTCCACAGGATTATTTGTAACCCAGCTGCTGGATTAGTGCCTGGTCAATCAGTCACAGTAGAAACGTAGATGCACGTACAACTACCTTGTCTCTTACATGTCTTACTTTATACCTACAGTGGGTCAATATAAGTCTGGAACATTGTAAGCCACATGCTGTGATTCGATTAAACTGAAGCTTCAGTATTTGGTCTTTGCTCATGCTTCTTCTACTCCACAAACCCAGAAGGAAAAACTCCAAAAGATTAATTACTGAAAGAGAATTAAACTAAAAATAAACAAAAATATTGTGCTCAAAAACGTCGGTCAATTGCACCCCATTTGCAACTGAAATCCAGGTGCTGTATTTCATGTAAATGTTGCAAATTATCTCATTATTTTTGAAGACCTAATTCTACTGTCACTTAGCTGAATTATGAATAAGATGGCGTGGAAATTTCATACATAGGGGAGTTACCTAAATTTTCTCTCCTAAGCTTGGGTTATAGTCATGTTTTAAATTTCTCATCACATCTGGTGCAATAATTGAAGTTTGTCCTGTGTCAAAAAAATATATCCACGAAGAGTATGCAAGAGACATTTTCACAGTTAGATATATTCAGAGAAAGCTAATAGTTGCAGCCAATAACAAAAACAAATCATAATTAAATAAGTGAATCTTTGGAGCGTTTGATTAAATTGAGTCATTATGTTTCATAGGAAAATACAGGTTTGGAAAGCACATTACAAATCAACTTTGAACATTTCCTCTAGATAACTGATGATTATTCTTTACAGCCTCTCAAACTGATGAAAACTAAAAAGACTAGCTGTCAAGTTGACAAATGTCTCACTCAAATAGTGAACTGAAACATGAACTGAAAATAAGTATCAAAAAAGAAGCTGTAATATCTATGGCACCTCAAGTTTGGGGAAAATTTTCTTCACTGATTCAAGAATGTCACTTAATACCCTAATTGTCCTTTGTTTTTCTTTTTGTTAACTGCAAATTGAGTAGCTCTCATACTAAGAAATTTGAAATTGGCAATCACCAAAATTTTAGAATTCCTACGTATGTTATGACCATTGGTGGGGACAATGGGCAGTGCTGTTGTCTTCTATTGACAAATCTTTAGCTTAAAGGATATTTAGTACTATATATAAGGACACAGTTTCACAGACTTTTGTTGCCTTTCTGTTATTAAATCTTTGTCAGGGTCGTTGTTTTTATTTTTGCAAGCGTTGCAAACTTAAGAAATAATATAATTTTATGTAGGGAAAACCAATGAACTGTCATCTAGCATACTATTTTTAAATATCTATTGATACGATAATAGGGGGGCACGGTGGCTTAGTGGTTAGCACGTTTTGCCTCACACCTCCAGGGTTGGGGGTTCGATTTCCGCCTCCGCCTTGTGTGTGTGGAGTTTGCATGTTCTCCCCGTGCCTCTGGGGTTTCCTCCGGGTACTCCGGTTTCCTCCCCGGTCCAAAGACATGCATGGTAGGTTGATTGGCATCTCTGGAAAATTGTCCATAGTGTGTGATTGTGTTGGTGAAAGAGTGTGTGTGCCCTGCGATGGGTTGGCACTCCGTCCAGGGTGTATCCTGCCTCGATGCCCAAAGACGCCTGAGATAGGCACAGGCTCCCCGTGACCCGGTAGAAAATGAATGAATGAATGAATGAATGAATGATACGATAATGACCGGAAGGATTATAACAAATTACCGGAAGTGTTCCAAAAACATCATTAATTTTAGAGCACGCCTCATATAAAACTCTCTCTAGCAGTTTTGGATACTGTCTCAATGTAGATAGAGAAAGGAGAGAGAGAGAGAGAGAGAGAGAGAGAGAGAGAGAGAGAGAGAGAGAGAGAGAGAGAGAGAGAGAGAGAGAGAGAGAGAACACACAGATAACATACAGTTGTGTATGCTAAGGCATCTCTCATCCTTTTCTGCAGTGTTGGCTCAGTGGTTATGACTTGGGCTATGGATCAAAAGGTCATGAATTCATGAATTCAAACCCATTGACCTCCCATTGGCCCTTAACCCTCTCTGCTCCAGTTTTGACACTGCTCTGTGACCGCAGTTGGTATATGAAGTACCCCGGACCAGCATTGGTATATGAAGAAAATAATTTAATAGCCATAATGCACTATATGTGACACTAAATCTTTTACTTCTAAATACCAGCTATCTCAAGTTGGAGGGGGTTCTTATGGCTCTTATGTAAGAGAAGCTGTTTCATTGCATCAACCCACAATAAGATTCACAACATCCAGCAGCTTTCACTGACCAACTAATCATACTTTATCATACTTCAACCTAAGCATCTGGTAAGCTGTCGAGCCCTAGTCAGCCTGCCAGAAATGTTCCCCTGATGAAATTAGTGGCCTAGCACCTGCTCAGCACTGTTTTTCCATGCTGCTCAGGTCAAAATCTGGTGGAGCTACAAAACATAACTAAACTCAATAAAATTAGTGGCCTAGAGCCACTCAGCACTGTTTTTCCATGCTGTTCAAGTAATTTTCTGGGGGAAACTACAAAATATAGAGAGGTCTTAGACCGCTAAAATGAAAATTAATACCTGACTTAATAAAAAGCATTTGTTACAAAGTATATTACATTTAAGACAATTGGCAGATGCTCTTAACCAGAGCAACACACATTTTGATCTCATTTTATACAACTAAGCAATGGAGGATTAAGGGCCCTGCTCAGGGGCCCATCAGTGTCAGCTTGTTGGACCTACGGTTTAAACTCGGTTTGTATTCCAACACTTTAACCACTGATCTACCACATCGCCACATACATATTACTGAAAGTACTGACAACAACCTGAATGAGAAATATAATCTTTGAAATATTTGTTTATACTTGTTATGCCATGTTCTGTTTTTGCTTTAATGAGGGTGCAATTGCACTGATATAGACTCCAGATGTTTGTAAAAAAAAAAAAAAAAAACAACAACCTATGATTCATTTCAGGTGAAATCCATCAGAGTGCCACCTAAACACATGCTTCAAATGAAGAGATTAGGCATAAGGTAAATCGGACCTTTTGTACAAAGCTGCATATATTTTCTAGATCACAAACATGTTTACATTTAAATTGTGTAAGAAGTGGTGCAACTATGAAATAGTGTAAAAAATCAAGATATTAAACATTTAGTTTCTTTTGTTTTAAATATTTTAAAATTCCAGCCTTCTTTTTATTGCCAATCCTAAATGAACAAAAACCTCCAAGAATTTCTGATTTTTGGACTCCACTGTATCTTATCCAAAGCTGTAGTTTTTATTTTTATTTTTTAAGTGAAGCAAGTTTGTGAGAACTTTCAGGAATTATTCTCAAGCATCACTCTGACACACTTATTTTTTTTAAACAAATATTTTCAAAATGGAAGCTGAACGTTAGAGGGCTGTGTCTTCTTTCTGATGCGTGATTAATGCTGATGCAAACAGAGACGATGCAATAAAGCAAGCACATGTGATAGCTATAATACTTTCATGTAATGGGGGAAGGCTAAAAGTTTTCCTTTGTTCCAGCATACAGATGAGAGATCAATCAGTCTGGTGATCGTACATGCATCCTACCCAAGACTATATACGCACTGTATAGGAAGAACTGTACTATCATTATACTTAATGAAAGAGAAATCAGAATTTATTATTGCAACATACATACTGTATGATCTTCCTATCTGTGTAAAGAAATATTTATTTGAATTTCCACAATCCAACAGTGGACCAAAATAGTAACACTGCTAATAAGCAGCAAAAACCAAAGTCCAGGAGCAATATAAATTAGTCGCATGACACTAAAGGAGAACTGCTCACGTTTCCTGTTAGTGTGAAAAAAAAATTGAATGTGTGAATTTGATCTAAATTTAGACCACTCGGCTCAAATCGCTCATTTGATAAATGCAGTGATATCAAAGAACGTACTGCTGAGATCCTGTTAATGGTTTAAACAAGAATGAAGTGCAACACAGGATCAGTATGCATTAGCTAAATGCTCTTATCACTTGCCATGTTGCATTATTGACACAACCTGAGAGATTTTCTGGTAGACAGACAGGCACACAGACATAGACAACAGATAAATCATTGGTCCTCTGCCACCATAGTGCTGTGGAATATGATATCCTCTGAGGCTACAGACACAATATATGTCCAAGTCATTTTCAGACTATTTTAAACAATGTTTGGCCATTAGCAGGAATCCGAAGAAGTGCAACATTAGACATTGGCCCTTCCTGTCCTGTGTTGCTGCTCACTATCGGAAATCTGGCATTAAGAATGAATGGATTGAGTCCAGATAGTATTAATTAAACAAGATGGCCATTGAGCTCCGGTGGCAGCCATATTAAAGGCTGGCTCTGTAATTAATCACAGAAGCCCAATGTGACTCGGTTGATCCTGCCACCACTCCACACATGCTAGCAGCCCACCACACCTCAACAACTCACCAAACAAGTGCAAGAAGTGCTAACTGAAAAACTGCCCAGCCAGACAGTGTTAAAAAAAGAAATGCAAGGGGGCTGAAGCTAAAACAGAAAAGTCTGACTCAAGTTTGGGAAAAGTTGCAGAAGCACATAACACAGGGCTGGCATGCAATGGCTGATAAAATCCAGTTAGGCTATACTTGGCTAAATGTTATTGTGTCAACAGAGCAGAAGTTACTGCTACATGCAGTAAATCAGATCCAACTAATTAGAAGAACCAAAAGGAAACTGAATAATAAACCATAATCTTAAAACATTTTAAATAGCATTTTTTTTAAGTCAACCATCAAAATGTACTTACCTGTAACAATATATCAAACTGACAATTGCCAATATGAAATTATGGCAAACAAACAAACAAACAAAAAACTACCATGACTATAGTTGGGAAACAAAACCAAAATAGATTATAAATAGTACTGACTGAAACTTATATGGACCACAAAATCACGTACTCAGTGTAAAGTACTAAAATTAAAATTTGAGCAGCCAAATTGACATCAATTCATTTTTTAAGCCATTTAACAAAACATGCAGTATTGATCCTCAATCAATACTCAATCAATCTATTTGAGTATAGGCATAACGCAAAGTCAGCACAGTGTAAACTTATTTACACAAACATTTAAAGCACTGAATTTTTGGAGTATGTAATTGTTTACCAAATTGTGTATTTACATAACTTTCATAACCACAAAGATCAATGGCCATTTTCCATTCGCTAGATCTAAAACCATATCCCTTAAAGAGAATAACTAGCATAATAAAAAGCTAATAACAACTGCTTATCATTTTGGCTTTACTACCTAAATCATTCAAACTTGAAGAGTTTTTAAACCACAGAACGGTAAGCGTACGAATCTAAGTGAGAAAATCAGTTAGTCTTGTATTGTTCTTAGGTTTCTTGCATTAAATCTGGCATGGGTTGAGTTTATTGAGGTGAAAAACAGATAAGTAATACTACATTCCCCTTTTGTTTGCACAACAGCTATTATCATCAATACAGCTCTAAATGAAAGTACTTGCAGGGAGGTAGCTGTCTCGTTTGCACAGTCGATAAATGGATCATTACTGGAAAATCCATTCTAAATCTAATTGAAAATATCCAGAGCTTTGCAATTGCGAGAGTGAAAGACTGAGTGAGAGAGAGAAAGAAACATGAAAGAGAGATATAAAAAGGGAGGGTGAAACCGACAAAGAAGAAACCAAACGCACAGAGACAGCATGAGAAAAGACAGAACTGTGTGTATAGGGTGAGCCAGACATAAATAACCATCAATTAAATAATTAAATAGTCTTAATGGCTGCGATCATTGCACCTCCTAATTATAACCAGCTATTAACAGCTGGCCTTTGCTGTTCACCAGATAAGATAAGAATGGGACTAATGTGAGGCTTGCCTTGCATCTTTAGCATTTACCCTCAGAGACCAGCAGGACAAAAACAACACTTAGCTTTACAGGGTATCTGCCAAAATCATGGAACAGTGAGGAAATCTCTTCACACTCACATAGTGTTGGTTGGGGTTTCTGGTCTGATCTCCAGCATAATTATTTAGCCACATATTTATATTATAGTATGTTTAAATTCAGGTGGTTATGAATAGAATAATGTTTTATATTTCCATTTTTTTGTAAGTTCTTGATTGGGTAAAAAAAAAAAAAATGAGTATGAGCTTAACCTTCAAATGTGTAGCATATGCTATATACAACAGTGGAAGGTTTTCAACTACAAAGAATTTTTTATCATTTTAATACTTAAATTGGAGCATCTCAAACATCTGGTGTTGGATTACAAACACCGTTTTTTTTATATCAATTTTGCTACATCAGATAACTTAGCTAGCTAACAAGGTTCTTATCAACTTTAAAAAGTCTATATTCGTCATCAGGTTTCCTTAACAACATAATTGTTGTTATACATAATTGTTTCAATAAGATTGCCTAGTTATGGTTAGAAGGTAAATAGAAACAATGCATGTTCAACTTTTCTACAGGTATTAAAACTTCAATTTCACCAAAACTCAATAAATGGCTTTTTGTTTGTTTGTTTTTCCCCACTTCAACGCTCACGTGGGCAGCGACAGTGACACCTGGAGGGGCGTGATTGGGAGGAATAGCCCCTTTACCCGAGCTGTCAACTGATCACCACCTGGTGGTGAATTGGATCTGATATCGGGGGAGGAAGTTGGACAGACTTGGCAGACTCAAACATACTGTGAGGGTCTGCTGGGAACTTTTGGCAGAGTCTACGGTCAGAGAGATCTTCAACTCCCACCTCCGGCAGACCTTCAACCAGATCCTGAGGGAGGGTGGAGTCAGAGTGGACCATGTTCTCCATTTCCATTGTCTGTAAGGCAATCCCTGAACCCGGTGGTGGACCCCAGAAGTAAGGGATGCCGTCAAGCTGAGGAAGAAGTACTATCGAGCCTGGTTGGCTCGGGGGACTCCGGAGGTAGCTGATAGGTACCGGAGGGCCAAGCAAGCTTCAGCCCGGGTGGTTGCGGAGTCAAAAACTTGGGTCTGGGAGGAGTTCGGTGAGGCCATGGAGAAGGACTATCGGTCGGCCTCGAAGAAATTCTGGCAAACCGTCCGGTGCCTCAGGAGGGGGAAGCAGTGCCCTGTACACACTGTTTACAGTGGGTGTGGGAATCTGTTGACTTCGACTGAGGACATCCTTGGACGGTGGAAAGAGTACTTTGAGGTTCTCCTCAACCCCACCGACATGTCTTCCACTGAAGTAGTTGAGAAGCTCCTCAGTGGCAAGGCACCGGGGGTGGATGAGATCCGCCCTGGGTACCTCAAGTCTCTGGATGTTGTGGGGCTGTCGGGACAGGAGTTTCGCATTGCCGGCAGTAAGTCAGACTTGTTCCCTGTGCATGTTGGACTCTGCCAGGGCTGTCCTTTGTCACTGGTCTTGTTCATTATTTATATGGACAGGATTTCTAGGCGCAGTCGGGGGCCTGAGGGAGTCCGGTTTGGGCACCACGGGATTTCATCTCTGCTTTTTGCAGATGTTGTCCTGTTGGCTTCCTCAAATCAGGACCTTCAGCATGCTCTGGGATGGTTTGCAGCCGAGTGTGAAGTGGCAGGGATGAGAATCAGCACCTCCAAGTGTGAGGCCATGGTTCTCAGCCGGAAAAGGGTGGCTAGCCCCCTTCAGGTTGGTGGAGAGCTCCTGCCTCAAGTGGAGGAGTTTAATTATCTTGGGGTCTTGTTCATGCGTGAGGGAAGGATGGAGCGGGAGATCGACAGGCGGATCAGTGTATCTTCTGCAGGACAATATCCCGGATACAGGTGGCTGAAATGAGTTTCCTCCGCAGGGTGGCTGGGCGGTCCCTTAGAGATAGTGTGAGGAGCTCGGTCCCACAAACAGAAACAAAAGATTGTAGTTTTTAAACAAATGTATACGTCAAAACGCTACTTCTCTATTCAAATCAAATGCAACATAATCTAGAGATCAGCTGATTGACAATGTTGGAATAAGCAAGAAAGCTTTGAACCATATTTGTATGCTTGCCTAACATTTGACTGGTATCTATCTGTAATATAGCATCCTCTGGCTCTTAGCTCTACCTGCAGACTCCTAAAAGATTAGATGTGACCCAACCTGAAGAATTACAGTAAATCTTTATTTTTATGTCTTTGTTTACTTCTGCAAAGCGTAATATCTTACTGATAAGGAGAATAAAGGAGGCAACACACATTTTATGTGGCTGTAAAGCTCCTTTATTGACTGCTGTGATGTAAGTGACAGGTGGTAAATCTGTCTGCAGCAGTACGACAACTGAAGCATCTGTCAGGATAGTGTTTCTGCATTTCTTTTATAGAACTACAAGGTATGTCTTCTGAGGTATAACAATGACTGTACACTGTCTGAGTAACACCGATGTGACAGAAAATGAGCACATGATAGGTTAGTGAGTGTCATAGTGTGAGTAGTAATGCTGAACACAGGTCAAACTGCAGAGAGAAATTCATCCCTGTGAGAGTTTGCCTGACAGACCAAGTCAAAGCTCCTCCACGCCAATCTCTACAAGAGAAGGGCAAGAGAAACGAGATATACGCAAGACACACACACACACACACTTGTGTACTATGATGTACTATCCTTGATTTATCTTTTTTCTTTTACAGTTAAGAATTTAAAAACTGTATTTAAAAAAAAGAAATCAAAAAATCGGAAAACAAAGACAACACAAGACAATATTCCGGTAAGATTCAACACAGACACACTGATTTCAAACTAATCTGCTAATTTACAATCCCTAGGATTTTCCTTTGCATATTTCCTGTTATGTGGCTCAATGCAATCTTTTTATCAAAACTAATAAAACATAAAACATATATAGAACACAATAAAAAATGAGCCGTTGGAGGATTTTGGTGTCTGGAGTAATTTCACAGCCTGTGACAAGCTTTGACTCTCCCTGTCGGTGGAGTTTTGTTGTCTCTGTAGGAAGGGTATAGTTTTAAAAACATTTTACTGAAAAAGTTCTCATTAGTGAGAAAGTAAATATGGCTCCTGAAGTCTGAAATTATGCTAAATCTGTCTTAGTTATTACATACAGAATGCACAATGTGCCATTGTGGTCAGGGTCTGCATTAATAATACAAGACAAAAACAAAGAAAAAAACAATACTCCTGGCACTTTGCCTGCTGGCAGGAGAGGCTTAAATAAGGTGATGAATTGTGTAAACAAAATCTGAGACATGGAGAAGTGTGATGGAAAAAAATTAATGAGGCAAATGTACCAAAAGAAAAAGAAAAAAAAGAGTGGAATACCCATTGGTGAAGGACTGCTGAACCGAAAAGGGACAAGGTGGGGTCAAGTAGCAAAGGGAAGTGAGAACACCACAGAGGGACTAGATAACAGAGAAAAGTGTCTCACATTTACGTGTGACATCCAAAGAAGAGGGGTAGAATTTAGCATGGAGTGACATGGCTGAAATTCAGTCACAATTTGATGGGCGAGTGGCGCCTTCTTGCCCACCTCTAATGTGATTTGAGGTCTAATTGAGTGGCATTGTTATAGCCAAGGACCAGATGAGGGTTTGAGTAAAGAGATGTTTTAGAACATGCAATTAGGAGCAAGTGGGAAGTTAATGGAGTCTCAGAAGCCACTAAGAGTGTAGTAGCCTGCAGACAGTAAGGCCTAATTACCGCCGACAGTGGGTAAGAACGAGCAAACATGGAGAATGAGCAAAGACATGTTTCACGGTCTTGAAAGAGCTAAAGAGAGCGTGAGAGCAGGAAAGCGAGAGGGCAAGAGTGCAAAGGAAAAAAAATAAAATTGTCAGCTAATTAACTGACATTACCATTCACCCTGCTTTCCTTTTCACTGGTGAAGGTGCAGAGAGCTTTTACACTGACTCTCATGACATTTCCATAAGTGTGATGGAAGTTAAGATAACGTGTGCTTGCTCAAAGTGCGACAGAAAAGGTGTGGGAGAAAGAGAGACACTATAGAGGTACTGCACAAGCCTGAAAAGTATTTTGTTTTTATTCACTGTAAGGAATCTCAATAGCTAATACTACAGTGAGGAAGGAAATGTTATTGAGCATTTATACATTATAAGCAATAACAACAAGGCATTACAAAACTTCCTGGTTAAGGATATGCATTATACACTTGACAGCGTGTGTGATAGTGCATGTTATTCATACACACAGGAACAGAAGAGTTTTGCAATGTGTTGCAATGTAATTTGCTGTATATCCTGCTCATAAAACATCATGAAGCATTTAATTTGAATCAACTGCAAGCATACAAGCTTCATTAATTTATTTTTAGTAACAGCCTTGTCAGGTTTATGGTATGTGTCAACGCTGTTGTAATACAGGCGCTGATACGCACATTCATTCACACATCAGCGCATATTTTATCCACCTGCCATCATGTTTTTGTGACGAAACTATAGAACCCAGAGGAAACCCATGCAAATATGAGGAGAATATACGGAACTCCATACTTGCCGGAGCTATGAGATATGCTGCCTTTAGAACTTTAGAAAAAACTAGATTTATAAAGTTTGTCGCAACAAACTTTGATGTTGGCTTTGATGAGGCAAGTATTCGCAAAGGGAGGTGCTTTTTGGAGGCAAGTGGACATAAGGGTCAGTGTTACTTTTGGAGGCAAGTGGACATAAAACTTGTGAAATCTAGTGGAGTGCTAGGGTGCCAAAACATTTGGAGGCAAGTGGAGACGAGCATGTGACGTCATCTGAAAACCTGTGACGCAATTCCATTCCTTGGGCTGAGTGTTTTGATATGTCACATGTCCATGTTGTAAAAAGTTTTTTGATTTTGCATATATTGGGCTGCGTCACGTGAAAATTAAAAATTTGCACAACATGGACATGTGACATATCATCACACTCAGCACAATGAGGGAAACTTCCTCACGGGTATTCTGATCACGTCATGTGGGGCAGTTCATGTGGGGTCATGTCACGTGGGGCAGTCACGTGACGTCACATGAAAATTAAAAATTTGCACAACATGGACATGTGACATATCAAAACACTCAGCACAATGAGGGGAACTACCTCACGGGTATTCGAATCACGTTACATGCTCATGTCCGCTCACCTCCAAAAGTATTGGCACCCTAGGGGTCCAGTAGCTTTCACAATCTTTCTGACCACTCGCCTCCAAAAAGCACCGGCCTTTGCGAATACTTGCACCATCAAAGTCAACATCAAAGTTTGTCGTGAAGAACTTTACAAATCTAGTTTTAAATGATTTTTTTTTCAATAGAAAAAATTAAACAAAATAATCTATCACGACCTCTGAAAACAGTTGAATCGTACAGTTTGAGGGAGAGATGTGTACAACTCCTCCACAGACTTTAGACTGTCCTGCAAGTGTGTCTCTAAAGAAAAAATAACTTCATGGCTATAGATGGTGAAGAAGTATTTTTATTTTTATGATAAATGTGTAGTACCCATAATTTGAACTGTGATTTAACATACTTGGGATCAACGCCACAAAGTGCAACCCCTACAATTTAAGCCGCCACATTTGTTAGTCTGCCATCTCGTCCTCATTGAAAACAAATAGAGCAAACGAAGAGCTTGTTGTACCTTGCTTGAATAATGATGGTGGAAGCAGACAAGCTGGTGTGTTGCACTGGCAGTCTCTGTCCTCCCATTCTACAGGACTGTAGCTGCCACACTGTGCAACCCACAGGGAATAGTACACTGGCAAACAAGCCTGGCAAAGCCCCGCTAACAGGGTACACACTCCCTGCTATTCATCACAATAACAGTGATGAAAGGCTTTTAGACTGCAACTTGACAGATGCAAAGACAATATAATGTGGCTAGTTGCTCTCAAGTCCAGCTACAACACCATTTCAGCTAGGTCTGTCATCAAACCGGAGTCAAGTATTACAGACGATGAGCTAAGTTGATCGCAGGTCATGGCGAGACAAAGATCATGACAGAAGCAGGTTTGATTAATAGTTGCTGTCATGGAGGATCTCAAGTTTATAAAAGATGACAGTTTCAGAACAACATAATCTTACACTCACTACTCATTGAGATCATGTCATCAGTTTCCATCTATTTTCCATGTGACAGTGGCCGGCCAATAAAACACCTTTTAGAGTGCAGTATATCTTTGTGAGAAGTGGAGACTTAAATGCTATCAGGTCATAGATCTCCGTTTTACGTAAGGAAAGATTTCGTAAATGGAATCCACTAATGTACTCTCTGGTATATAAACACTGAGAGGCATGTAGTACAAAATACTGTACTTAATTTATAATGTAGCTGTCAACAGCAAACAATGTGTTTTTCATTTATTAGCATGTCTACTCAAGAGCGGCGTTAACTCATTTGAGTCCTAGAGAGCTAGAGCAAATGTTGAACATGAAGTACCTCAGTGGCTTTTTCTGATTTCTCTAAACTAATTATACCCTTCAGCCACCCAGGCAAATTAGATTAGGGCCAGGGATTAAAAATGAATGGGGAGATCCAGCCAGGTGAAACGGTGAGACAGGGAGCAGTGAGGAAAAGCAATTAGGAGAAACCATAGCCATGCAGTGGTGTGTCCTGAGAAGAGAGCAAGGTCTGGTAGTGGGTTTCAGTCCCAGAGCTGGAGTTACACCCTAACCGTGGTCTAGGGTAGCCTCACTGGCTTACACTCATCCACTTTGTGCCCTCCTATCTCTTCCCTCTACCTGAACATTCAGCCAAAGGTAAGATAGAGTTCCTAAGGTCTGAAGGTCTTTAATGAGGCCATTTTAAGCCCTTTATTTCATCGAATCCCTATTTTATTCAGCTGTCCGCCTCCTTGACAGAGGCACTAAAGTGCAGGTGAAGGCCAGGGCACACTCTGTGTGAGACAATTAAACAGATGAACCAGTCATTTGACACTGGCCGATGTATTTGGACACCGATTTCTCTGAAAAATCTTAGCATACATCACATGCAAAGTATAATGACTAGTGCAGAGTTTTTCTGACTCTGTATTTTAAGATGAAGCACATAATAATGAAGTGCAAATATAATGGTTTTTTTTTCTGTTCACTTATGCATTTTGTAAAGCAAGCATGCTTCAAACACAAAGAACAAGAAATTCGATACTTCTTGGAATAAAAAAAAGCTCCACTATTTCAGAAGAATGATATTTACTGTAGCTTTTCTTTTCTAGGTAGATATGTGTACACAAACACAACCCTCTCACAAACAAATGTGCTTTGTCATTGTCTTGCACTGATTATGTAGTTCATAGCTGCCATACCCAAGTCCTGCTCAGCTACACAAAAACACTGACTTATGCATCCTTTCTTATGCAAACAGGCTAACTGCTGTAATTGTTGAGGCATTTTGCTTTTTAAAACTATGTGTTAAGAGAAAATATGTGCCATCGAGGGTATTCAGAGAAATTCCCCAGAGAATCCAATGCATTGTGGGAAGCTGCAATTTCAGCTCTCATGTAGGTGAGTTGCTACAGTCCCTTGAATTATTGTTATATTCCTGCTGGCTCAAACCTGCATTAGCATTTACTCCTGCATCGCTCCTTAATTTTAAGCTAATAGTTACAGTATACTTCTGTGTGCTACCTCACTTGTCTCATTGAGTAGTATGTCCAGATTTCAGCTACATCGTCTTAGTGTCAATTATGATTCATTGAAATAAATCTTCACTATCATTTAAAGTAACACAGAACCATATTTCACAGTAAATCAAAGTAAAATTTAATGGAAAGTTTACAATACATATGTACTGCAAGCATACTGCACATGTCAAGAATATTTATACCAACAGTCCTGCTAGCAACTTATGCTATTTATATGTAATGCAAAAAACCCCACACTGACAGAATATTATTATATAATATTATTAGTAGCTGTGCATTAGATACTAAAATATTGCAATTTTTGACATTTGTAGGTGGCATATAATATTTATTTTCGCATTGCATTCTCTGTATCTAGCTCATGATTTTCCAAGACAGTCAACTTGAAAAATAATTGATTGATTATGAAAGAGTAGAGCAGGAGCATCTGTGAGCGGCAACTATGAAGAGGTAGTGATCACACTCCAATGAGCTCCATATATTAAAGAGGTGAAAGGCCCATTGAAATATTAATGAAGTGGAATGGATGCGGGTTTGGACCATGTTGGATCGGTGGGCCATAGAGGCCAAAGACCTCTAGATAACTACAGAGAAAACCTTGACAGAGCTAAACATGAATAATTTAGCCTGCCATGACTAAGGAGAACCATATCCGAATATTTGCCTGTTATACATAAAGCTTTTATCCCCTTTCTATGATGAATGATGTGTTATATGCTTTAATAGCTGAATTGTTTTTAACTGCTAGATATTTGTCTTTGACAGCTTGTCTTTGATAACAGTGTACTTAAATGGAATGTAAATAGAATTTTTTTTTAGTAAATATATTTTTCCCTTTAACAGAACATGCCATTCCTGGCCACATTATTGGTATTTTAGTCTTAACACCTGCTAATTTGAGCATTTTTATTAATCTGATTAGCCAATCCTGGGATCTGATTAGCCAATCTATGTGAAAGCCTAAAATGACCAACACTGGACTGGTGAAGACTGGGAACACAATTCACCTGGTCGTTTTCCAATCTTTAGCTGTCCAGTTTAGATGATCTTGTGCACACTGTAGCCACAGATTCCCGTTGGCAGACAGAAGTGGAACCTGATGTTGTCTTTTGCCGTTGCAGTAAAATCCACCTTAAAGATCAATGTGTTGTGCATTCTGGGATGTTTTTCAATTCACTTTAGTTATAACGAGTTGTTACTTCACACACCATAGGCCTCCTGTCAGTTGAGCCAGTTGAACATTAACTGAAGCTCTTTACCTGTATCTACATAATATGTGCATATATGCATTATACACTTGTATAGAATAACAATACTATTTTTTGCAATATAAGATTATAATGGGATTATTTCTATCATATTATTGGAGATTTGCAAAGAACTAATCGAGTTCATAATTGTATTTTTATGTACAAGGAATTATTTAACATACTAACAATCATTAGGTCAGTAATAATGTTTTATGAATATAAGCTTTATTGAAGGTGTTACCATGTTCCCCCACCTCGTTCCTCCTAAAACGAGAGTAAGCCTTTACTCTCTACAAATGATTCAGCCAACAACGCTGTGTAAAACTTTCCAAGGCTGATGTTTTACTTGTCTTATATCATGATGAACGTGGATCTGTAAAATCATTCCTTTAAACACAGGACCAAATGATATATTATGTATTCCTAATGACACTTAGCTTTGGTTCAAAGCCAATGGCCTGTCTTTCTGAGTGAGACAGAAATAAATAATGATGTCTTTCCCAGGGCTGCCTCAAATATTACTCAAGCTCTTAATACTGATGTTTACTTAGCAACTGATCCTGAAGAAAGACAAAACAATACACAGTGCTTTACTGTGTCCAACTACCCCAACAACCCCCCCCCCCCCACACACACATACACTCTCTTCACCATTCTTCCACACCTCTGTTTCTATTTAAAGCCCTAAGTTTAAATGACACTAATAAACACATGGTGCAACATCCGTAATCGGTATCATCCTATTTCACCTGATGGCTCAATTTATATGTGGAGAAACAAAAAAAAATCAGACTTGTCTATATTGCACCATACCACTGCAGTAGAATAGAAGTCTGACTGCCAGAAGGTGGTTTATCATTTCCGTATATTGCTTTTGCCAAGGTTTCTTGCATTTATAGCCACCTCATTCGTATTTGACGCTGCCATAACTTGGGGAACCACGACGGCATGTTCACATTCAGAGCAGCTGGGGAGGTGCAGTCATCATGAAGATAGGAATGAAATAGGCTGAAACTCCAGAGAGCCATGGCTATAATATGTGTTCAACATCATTAAATATGAGGGCCATTAAACATCACAGTCCCCAGTAAAAAAACAAGCAGTCAGCCTCATCAGTCACCAAGAAGGCATGAAGAAATAAAGGAGTAAAATAAACAGGGTCAAGGGGGATTAAGCTCATATTAATCTGGCATGCTTAAGTGGAGTTTGATCAGCAGAATATTTAGAAAGTGAGAACCCTGACAAACACAAGTTGAGATTTAAGTAAATGTAACCAAGCAGTCTGTCTTACTATTAAATATACAAAAGACCTTGCATTGTGATCGCCTCACCAAAAAAATGGTGACTTGTCTACAATGTCAGAATACTAACTAAGGGTGTCGTAGCAATGCGATAAAACATGGCAAGGCATACTGTCTTGCCTAACAGCATGCCCTAACTCCTGACATCTTCCATATTAAATAATGTGAAACTCTAAAATGTTAAATAACTTCTGTTCAGAAAGTCACCGGATCAAAATAAAAAGACTTGTTCGTTCATTTATTATTATGGTTAGATTATGCAGAGCATCCACTGTACAAGTCCCTGAAAATGATTTACTACGATATAATAAAAACAATCAATTATTAATGTTATCACAGAGGCACTACTGTCAGAGCCCATCCATTTTCTCTACTGCTAATCCTACACAGGATCATGGGGAGCCTGGAGCCTATCCCATGGGGTTCACGCACAAGCCAGGGGTGCCAATCCATCACAGGGCACCATTACATACAAACACACACACACACACATTCAATTTAGAGAAGCAAATCTGCTTACACCACATGTCTTTTTGACTGGGGGAAGAAACCTCAGTAGCACAGGGAAAACATGCAAACTCCTCACACAAAGGGCAGAGGTGTAAATCAAACCACAAACCCTGGAGGAATGAGGCAACCATGCAAACCATTAACCTACCATGAACCATTCAGCTAAAATGAAATTTAATCTACACATTCTTACTAAACAGAATCGGAAATTTAATAGTACTTTAATACAGCAAACATTTTAATTAAGGTATTAAAAACTAACCTGAATATTGATCTGCAGACATTAACAAACTGAGCCATTTTTGAGATGTCATTTAAATGTAGAAAGAGTCATTAGTCACAGTCCACATGGTCAATACTGTACCACTTCTAATATTAAATATGCACACCATGCACAGAGAATTGATGTGGGCCTTCATATAGAGCCAGTGATTCTTTTTCATGATTAAAGTCAAGCACTTGCCATGTTATCAGTCAGGTATATTTCCCTGAGGATTTCCAGCTGCTGAATTAAAGAAAGAAATGAATCCACATGCATTTGACCACCCAGATAAGAGACTGTGTGAATACCTAACTGATTCTTGAGTGCCTTGGTGACAGGGTCACACTGGGACCAATCGTACAGCATATTAGAACAAATTATGACAAGTATTAAAACTATGAGTGTGTGTTTCATGTCAGAGTGGGAACAGCTGACGTGCATATCCTGGCAAGTGACTCCAGACTAGGATTGTGCTGAATACTGAATCCAGCTTCTCTACAACACACACTAGGATTGAAATGGTTCCCAGTTTGCCATTCGCTGTCCAGCTCCATCCCACCTCTGAAGCAGGGCTTTCATTTAAAAAAGCGTGACTGAAAACATGTGTGCAGGGGTAGACGAATGAGGACAGCACCTTTATGTCTTCCATTTGCATTTAACTTGGGAGAGATCGATAAAGGATTCAAGAAGTCTGTGCTTCCCTGATCTTTAGATGCATCCCACTGGAGCCCAGCTACCACTCTCATTAATGATATTTAGAGAAACTTATCTGCCTGACAGCCTTTCTCTCCATGGCTGCATTTCTCAGCCACAACCACTTCCTTCATTTTTCAATTATATTACTTCCAACTCTCTCTTCATTCTTCGCCATGCTTCTTACCACTTCCGTCTTTCTGTACCAGAAGTGCACCATTTCCTGCAGTCACTTACTTTTGCTCCATTATTTGATCATTAGCTGATTCACGTTCCAACTCAATCTGTGCCACTACACTACTTCCTTCCATTTTCCATCATTTCACTCTCACTTGATTGCTTTCCTCTCTCTTGCTTCTCGTTTTATCATTTCAAGACAGGGCTAATGCATACTTTCCTCTGGCTAAGTCACTAGGGAAAAAGACTGTGTTAATTATAAGGAAACTAACCCTGTCCAGCAAATACGCCAGGCTGTGAACTGCTAATGGAAGCTGTCAGTGTGGAACAGCTGACAAAATGCCAAAGTTCAGCTTTCAGGTTCCGGCAGAAGTTTTAGCTGCCTTAAGTAATGTCCCAAATTCACCCTAATAACACAAGTGATTATCCTGCTCATTACTCTAAAACGAATATAGGACCACTCATATACTCCACTTGGTCCCTTAGAGGAAAGCATCGCTACAAAGTTCTACTGACTGAACGTCTTTATACTACAATGAAACAATTCTATCTTAAAGGGATTGGTCTCTTATGAGATAACTCATCCCATCCACAAGGCATGAATGTTCATGTAATGGTTTGTAGTATGAAAATTAAATGCTATGCTCTTTATGGTCACCAGACTGTCACTAAACCGGTTGAACACGTACAATATGGGAGACTTTGGAATGATGTGTTAGACAATGAATATCTTTGTTTAATCCCCTCTGTACATTTCCAAAAACTGATGAATCAATGAATTCTTGCAGTGGCCCAGAAGCTCTGATCTTTGCACCTGATTGTGTTAAACTGCTGTTACCGCCTGACCTGACAAATATCAGTCTGTGTAAGAGCCCATGAACTCCTGTCAGTCATATTTCGATACACTCTATTCAAGTGACTACCTTGTGTTTGTTCCTGTGCGGGCTTTTAAATAAGAGACAAGAAGACATGTTCAGATGTGTAGAAATTTTGACCGACAGCCCTCTCCTGTGCTGGCTGCAAGAGGATGAACGCTGAGCACCTTTTCTCATGCTCTTTTACTCCATTCTGTCTGCTGACTCTTGCATCCTCAATTTATCTCTCACTAACTCTCTTATAATTCCTATTTTTTTGCGTGTCACTCAGCTAGAACTTAGTGACTGCAAAAGCTAGAAAATGTTTAGCAGCAATGACTTGCGATTCATACATATTTATCTATTAAATAGTACATACGCTATTTACTGCACTGCAAAATAAAACGTGATCTCCTCCAGAGTCATCTAGCCGAAATAGTACGTATGCTGCTTACAAAAGGTCTGTAACACATAAAACTTCAAAACACCAAATTGGAAGTATTTGTCTAGTTTTTTATTTATTTATATTATGCACAAAAAAATGTACAGATGATCATGCCATGAAAAATAAATAGACAGTAAACGCTTCTGTTTCCTTCGCTCTTGTTTGCCCTGTCCAAATATAGTGGTTTCAAGTTCCAACTCCTTCTAACTCTCCTTAAACTCATCACCAATCAATCTCTCACTCTGTGTCAGTCAATACTGTTTACTATTCCTTATGTCTTCCCCTCTTTGTCCTTGGCCCTGGCTGACTCTCTCCTTGTGAGGATGGGGAGAGAGGGAGTTTAAAAACAACCCAACATTCTGCAAAATTGGAGCAAGAGAAAAAGGATCTGTAGAATTTTATTTCGTAATTCCTTCGACTTTTCTGCCCTTTGAACCTCTGCCCATGTAAGGGGATAAATGAGACCAAAGCAACAGGATTAAAAGGTGGCTCTTAATATGCTTCAAGAGGAGAATACTACAGAGGCTGTGACCTTCCACACGACGTCAGTGTTTACTATTCAGACAAATTCTGTGTTCTACATCAATTTTACATGGAGGAATGAGATAAAGATGATCCAACAAACCTCCTCCTATCCTCCACTCCATTAGAATTATGCCAAAGCAAGATTTACATAATGAGTCCAAATATCTACGATTGGTATGCAGGTAAACAACACACAGTGCATATAATAATAAACTCAATCCGATAATCAAGCATTACATAGAGTGGCAAATGACTCACTGTCAAGGTTTCTAAGTACTGTATGTGACAAACATCTCCTGGCGTTTTTTAAACAAACTTTTATTAATTTTAAAAATTCTTTTCTCTGAAGAAATATATATATATATATATATATATATATATATATATATATATATATATATATATATATATATATATATAATGCTATTTTCTTCATCTTCATGGAAAGTCTTGGAGGTAAAACAGATTTCTGTATAATAGTTAAAAAAAAAAAAATTGGCAGCAAGAATTGTTATATCAATACATTTACGCTTCGTCTCTTTTTGATCTGGTAACATCTCCTAATAAGGTAACTTTTAGTAACCGGAGTATATCAACACCGGTGACCTCCATAATGACGTTTAAGATTGTCCTCCAGCAGTCGTACACCTCCAGACAAGACCACAATATGTTTAATATTATACAATTTCCAATTTACATATAATACAGCACATTGAGCATTCATTATGTATCCTGTGTAGCCTTTCAGAAGTGCTGAATATTGAAAGAAAGAAAGAAAGAAAGAAAGAAAGAAAGAAAGAAAGAAAGAAAGAAAGATCCAATAATTATTTCAATGTTAGATAAGATCCTACAAATCAAGTCTTTTTCCCAGTTTAATTTAACACTGAAGTTGACGTGATATCCCTTTGCCATACACCTTTGAGACAAGCCCTTTATAATCCTTTTTGCTTGTTACCCTGTTGTCAAGAGGAAGTGTATATTATGCTGGAAGAGGATATTATGCTGCACCTGCAAATATTAAAAATCTTTCGCTTGGAGGAGAAAGTTTTGCTGAAACTGTTTAAAAACTCTGCATACAGGTCATTAATGGTGTGTTTGGCACTTTTGTACTGAGGGTGTGCTATTCCATCTCTGGTAAAGAAGTGTTACAATACAACATTGTCAAACTGTACAGTGTTTGCACACAGTTACACTTTGTCAGGTTGGTCATTTTTCCCATATATGGCTTATGGGAATAAATGATGTGACAGCTAAAGAGATGTTGTCATGGAATTCTTTAATTTGCTGTGACACATGGAGACGAAGGTCCTATAATTTGGGCTGGTCCATAAAATAACTAGAAATCAATAAGCTCTAATCCTCCTTAATTGTGTTAGCCAGCACAAACTTTAATTATGCTTGCATCTCCTGTTAAGCTACTGATTATTCTGTTTAAGGCATTAAACATTGTCTTTGATAACCCACTGATGATCTGCATCATGTATAGTTCCAATTCGTTTAGTCGACTAAAAAATGAAGATGTCTCCAGAGTGAAACTGAAGCAGCATACTGAACTTTGATAACCATCGTAACCCTA
The DNA here is from genome assembly GCF_022655615.1 of Tachysurus fulvidraco. Taxonomy (NCBI): domain Eukaryota; kingdom Metazoa; phylum Chordata; class Actinopteri; order Siluriformes; family Bagridae; genus Tachysurus; species Tachysurus fulvidraco. Next base: position 10,402,617 of record NC_062520.1, on the reverse strand, counting down.
GAGAGCAGGCTGGCTGAGCTAGCAGTCATACAGCATCACTTCTCAGATGGTCATAGGTCCTGCTTTGCTTCATCAAGGTCATCACAGTCTTTTGTAGGCATTAAGATAAGAAGAGGTAAGGAGAACAGTCTCAATATGATCTGGACACAGGATAGGACACAAAGCGCATTCAGTTTCCTTCTGAAATCTTCATATGAGTCTCATTTTCACTCTGGCTCATAGTTTCGAAATAGGTTAAGTAACAGCCACTCAGACCGACATTTCGTCATTAATGAGGTTCAGTACAAAGGCGCAGATAGACTTTCAGAATGGTACTGCTGCTATTCTTTATCACAATCACGTTCACACACTGCGTTCACATAAAAATGAGCATGTATTCTACCTGAGCAGCAGATTATCTTTAATGCACACCTTTAACTCCATCTCCATTTCACCCAGAGCCATATGAGTTTATACATCCTGCCATTCAATTCAGTGAAAAACATCTTTTACCCTCTTGCAAATGTTTACCACGCCACAGTCTTGAAAAACACCAAAGTATGACTGTCAGTTGATGGTCTGTCTTGAAACAAAACAACAAATAAAGATTGCAGATTAGTATCTGGTTCACTCTATGCACCCTTTTCTTGCTCTCATTCTCTCATCTTTCATTTTATGACCCCACTGTTTCTCTCCGGTCCCTTTCCTCTCCTTAGTGCCACTTACTTCTTCGTTGCTGGTCATGATCTTAATACAGCCTGAGCAAAAAAGCCCAAAACTCGATGGTAATTCATAAGCACACACTTTCTCCCGTTGTTCTCTCGTCTTCCGTTTTGCTCTATTTTTCATCTCTTTTCTCTGATTAGGTTGTCACGCTTCCATTTTGGCTCTATTACAGATTCTAGTTGCTACGTCTGTGTTGTCCTGCGTATGTGTGTGCATTCGTGTGTGTGCCTAGAGGCTTTGTTCTTCAGATTGCACAGTGGGCCTCCTCAGCAGGCCACAAATTAAGCTTCCCCATTACTCTCGTCAGAGTACACACACAAGAACCACTGCAGCAAGGCTTCTCTCCAACCTTAGAGGATATCAATTGTAATAAATAAAATGTTATAATATCAGGAATCAAAAAAGGGATCGATAATTTTTAAATATTCATTTCAAACATAGCGGACAGCTGTAAACAGTTTCAAACGTTATAAATTCAGTAATGCCTGACAATTAACAATAGATTCAGGTGCTGTTGATAAACCCAGATTTTCTGTGAATATAAAATTAATTTGAAAATTAATTCACAAAGAAAGATTGCTTTTGTGCTCAGAAAAATACAAGCTGTTTTCATTTCTAGAGATGGCCCAATTCTGAAAGGCTGAGTCAACATCATTTGTATTATATGAGTTGCTCTGGCAAATGTACTGTATCTGTGAGGTAGTAAAGCTTTGCTCGGGTGTAATAACACATGTGAGTCAGAGATATCTCTTGATGCTTTGCAAACTATTCTTTTGCAAACTCTAATTGACATTTTTGCTGAGGAAAGAGCATCCAAGGCAGGCCTCTTTCTTTCTCTTCTGGTGGCCGTGACACGGCTGTGATGGGGCAGCGGGAGCTTTTGTTTAAAAGGTCGTCACAGACGCACAGCCAGCTGACCTACAGCTGCCTGTGTGTACAATGTGGCTAAAAATACAGCTAGGCCAGGAATGGTAAACAAGCAGGCGTTCTCTCTGTCTCTGTATCTCTCTATCTTTCTATCTATCCATCTCTATCTCTCCCAAGCAATCAGTCACACAGAAATGGGTGGAGCAAAAAAGATATTAAGATAAGTGAGTATACTTCATAGCCAAATCACGTAATCAAGTCAAATCAGTCTGACAGATTTCAAAAGTGTATATTCACATAACAGGAGGAAATAATAATAATAAAAAAACATTAAAACACAAAAAAACACAACCTTTATTCAACAATAAATGTTTAAGATAACACATAATTATCATGAGTTTTGAATTTGCGGTTAGATGTTATAAACTAGTCCTAAATATTCCCGGATTGGTCACATTTGGGGATTATTAGTTGAAGTCTCCATGGTAATGACTGAAGTATTGCTCTCAGAGTCACCGCTCCTGACTCTCGGTGTGTGTGTGTGTGTGTGTTTATGACAACATGGTCTTTACCCAGCCCCATGAATCTAAAAGAGCTAGAGTTTTGCAGCTTGATAAAAGCCAGAGGAGGGAATGAATATAACAGCACTCTCTTCCTGCTTCCTCATTCTTATTCACATTATTAATGCTCTCCCTCATCTCATAAATTCTGCATACACTCTACTGACACACACAGAAACAATGTTTAAAGGCATTCTAGCATAGTTTTGAAGCTATGTTTGTGGGCTACTGAACAAGCGAGGAAAGTGGTAAAAATCTTCCACATGAGAAACATCCTTCAAGGGCTTGTGGAACTGTCTGCCGGTTACACAGTTAGGCCATGCAATCAATATGACATCAAGATAAAGTGGCTCTAATAATAGGAAAGCAAACATCAGGTAAAGCGGAGAAAAAGCAGGTCAGTACACTATGGTAGAATTACCTTCCATATTAAAACTCAGCTCTCTGTAAATACAAAGAGAGAGAGAGAGAGAGAGAGAGAGAGAGAGAGAGAGAGAGAGAGATTGATTGATATCTTTTTTTCCCTTTTTGACCAGGACAGAACTAATTACATGTTGCCTGAAATGTTTTACTTTTCCCGGAGACACTAGTAAGAATTTTTGGCCTTATGACACAAATTTTATCCAAGGGCTTGTGGTTTGTTCTACATTTTGTATCTTCATTATCAAATTTGATGAAGAAATATACTAGATTAACTTCAAAGCATGCTATGCTACAAATGCGAATATAACATACAAAGTTTGGCTTTAATAAGTTATTAATAAGACATTTATATTGGTTTTATACAATATGTTGTTTTCATTTAATCAGCCTTCATGCTTTTTATTAGTAATATTTTAATACAAGGTTGTTCACATTCAAATAAATTCAAAACTTAACCACATTTCAGTGGTGGTTCAGTGGTTAAGTAATTGTTACTAAACATCCACTGATGGCCCTTGAGCAAAGTCGTTATTTATCTTGTCTGAATTATGTCCTTTCTCAAATGGATTGCCAAATAAACTGAAGTGAATTCAATAAAAAAAATTTATGTCACACCACCATCAAAAGAAGAAAAAATTAGGAGAATAAATAATTTAAGGTGAAGGAAAGAAAACAGAGGGAAAAAATCCTCTACAACATCACTGGATATTACTATATTAAATTAAGTGGCTTGGATGTGACTAAGCACTGATGGGATAAGAGTTGATAGATAACATTCTTCCTGAACAGATTCATTGCCACTGTGGTCACTAGAACAAAATAACCTCTTAAATTATGCTCAGAGAAAGCAGCCTTAGATTAACTAGCTAGAGCCACTTGATTACTTTGTCCAAATTCTCCTCCAGTTCAAAGGCACCGTGCATAAAATAAGGTCATTCATTAAAAAAAAAAACACATTTCTTCTCCTCTGATCAGCCTGTGAGCAGACGAAAAGCAGGCGAGAGCTTTGCATGTGATTTGCATGAGAGCAGCAGAGAGTGACGAAGACTGAGATTACAGAAGGGAACTTGTTCAGCACCGGGCCTGGCTGTTCTTAGAAAGCAGTCATCACTAAGCAAGTAGAGCTGCAGCTTTGCTGTTTGAGGCAATGGAATGAAGAAAGCAGAGAATGAGGCTCCAGTGAGCAGCCCAGGTCACTCTCCGCACAGCCATCCAAGCGAGCCCTGAGTTTCCTGGTTCTCTCTGGGTATTTCCATATTCAAATGATGAGAAAAGGCAGTGGAAATCACACAAATTGACTGTTTTTTATTCATTATAGCAGAGAAAAGGCAAGAAGATGGAATAGAGAGAAAGATGCAGGGGAAGAGAGAGGATGGTAACATAGAACAAGTGACAGATGATAGAGTAAATATCTGAATGTAGGGGCTGGGGATATAATCGAAATATCATATGATAACTGAATACATATTTTATAATAGACAATATGTATATATGATACACAGACATCTTTTCAAATTGTTTATAGGACAGCACTGTTTGCCCTCTTCCACATCCTTGTGCTCAGACACTCTGATTGGCTAAGAGATATGTTGATGTTTACCAAACAGAAATATTTAACATTTTTAAAGTAGGGCAAAAACTTATCAAACTTAACATTTGACATTTATCCAAGTTTCAAAACAGTCCAAAAGTTCTAACCAGATGTTCTCAACTCAGAAAAGCACAGCACAACACAATTTATCACACTACAGACACTGTCATATTGCTGAGGCAATATAGTACATTACAAAGTATCACAACTTCACACTTGTCATCGGGTGAACCAGTGAGTTCCCAAAGCACACAATCAGACCTCTTGATAAAAAGCCAGAATAACAGTTCTCTGTAAAAAGCCATACTTGCTAAAAGTATTAAAGTGTCTTCTCATATTAGAGCACAGGGCTTTATACAGTGCTAAAATCTGCTTCCAGACAATTTATTACTATCATGCATTGATTCCCATTTCTTAATATTCTTAATCACAAACTTATTGAAAAGAGTTTCAGTGCGCTCATGTGTGTGTGTGTAAGCATATACTATTCCTTCCATCATGTCTCATGTTTACCTAGAAATTACAGCATTATTGAGTGAGTAATGAGTCAGTAATCTGGCAACCAACATCAGGCAACGAAGCAGTCGGGATTCATTAAATGTTACGACTAGAAAAACCACTCAGCCGTATTATCCGCTATCGTTCTCACTTTATGATTAACTTTAATTTACTCAATTTGAGTCAAATATATTAGAAAGTTGCTTCACTTGCATATGATAGAAAATTACGGTGCAGTCATTTTCAAATCAAATAACTATTACCAGGTACAGTGCCCTCCAAAACTATTGTAAAAGTTACAAACATTTGTTTATGCTATACAGCAACGATGTTCGAATTTGAGATGAAAACATTGATATGAGACAAGAGTTTAGGATATCAGATTTCATTTCATTTTATTTACATTAAGTGAGAAAAACGAAAGAAACTGACAAATCTTTAAATTAAAGATAGTAAATTAAAGAAAACAGCAATTAATCTTTATAGCGATGCTTTTAACACAGCCTCTTTGAGTTGTTTGTTTTGTTTGGGGTTCAGATGGGTTACGGTCTAGTGACTGAGTGTCTAGTGTCTTGTTTGAGGTGGCAGTGTGTTCTTTGTATCGTGTGGAATGAGCTCTATATTTCTGTTGGTTGTTATTACACCAATGGTTTCAGATCGATCTTCATTTTGGTTTAAGCCATTTAATGACAAATTAAGTACAGTATTAACAACTGGTTCAGTATTCACAAATGAAACTGAAAGCTAAAATCAAGAATAGATGTGTAGTGCTATTTATTGTTTAAACAAATCAATCTAATAGGACACACCTGAGTAACATGTCAGTAATCAGTCACATTTTGCAATACACAAAAATAACTGGTCTATTTATAAAAAAACAGGAAATAAAAGAAATTCAAACTGTCTTCGTGTTCATCTTTTTATCTCAAACACAAATGTCTTCAGTCGACAGAAAAACAAAAAAGAAAATTAATATTAATTAAGAAATTAATAATTGGCCCCGTGGTTCCAGTAGTTTCAGAAGGGGAGTATAAATAGCCTTTTGAAGTTTGTCTTATTATCTTAGACAGCACTCTTAATCAAAATGCCCCTTTACACCATTAAAGTGATCAGTCTTGCATAAAATGTTAATGAAAATACTTTATACTAATATTTTCAGTTATCAACTTGTTTACTGATATTGTAACTGTGCTGTGAGCATTAGTACATACTGTATCTACCTCCTAGTTAGCTACATGATTACTAGAAAATAGAACATTTAAATTTGTGTATCGGAGTCTTGATTTCCATGGAATAAAGGCTAATTACCATATATTCTAGCTAGCTACTAGAAAGCAGATTTTAAATTAACATCTAATCATTTAGCTATGGCACCACTGATCGTATTTCATCCCAGTACAAGTTTAGTTCATACATGGTGTTCCACAAATCAGTTTTTCTAAACCTAAAAGGAAAATGGTTTTATTTGCTTCTTTTTGGTTTTCAGTAGGATTAGCATTTATCTCTATGTTATATTTTAAATTTAAGTGCTAATGCTACTTGCTACTGCATGCTAATTCACAGAATCACTCGCCCAAGAGCAATTTTAAACCATTTAGTAACCATTTCAAATCCTGTTAGAGTGCAAGTGTACTTTTTTAGTAAAGAAAAAATGAAAATTGAAAGGAACACGAAACGCTGCAGGAAAACAAACAGAAAAAAAGAGAAAAACTTACAGCATTTGTGTTTGACAAAGAAACGAAGAAAAAAAAAACAGAAAAGAAAGTAAAAAGTATTTTGCTCTGTGCACTGTGAGACTATATTCTAGATTTCACGGTAATCTTTCCCTTCCCCTCACATAACTGTAGGCTACTGGAGAGTATCCGCTTCCTAGAACTCTTTTCCCTAGATAACAGCACATAAGCACAAATGAAGCCACAAGCCATATACAAAACATAGCATGAATAAAAGTCCATGATTAGCAAAAGAAAAGATGAGAAAAGAAAAGAAAAGAAAAGAAAAGAAAAGCAAAGAAAAGAAAAAAGAATAGAAAAGACCCTTATAATCATTAGTGAAACTAAATGCAAATGTACCCACAATTGTTGGAAGCCATAAATGAACTCCAGCCTAAAACACTTTAAATATATTATTCTTATTAGATACTGTATAAAAACTAAATCCTTAGTGTTTCTGGCCCTGATTTATTGGTTGAGGTTTTATTCACATAATCACCATAGAACATAGGCAGTAATCATTACAGTGTCATAGATCCAGTGCTGTTTAATTGAAGAAATAAGATTAGAGATCTTGACCATAAGGCATAATGATAAAGTTTCACTGTTGTTCTAAACACAAAAGCGCGAAAGTTTTTAATTTTTCACTCTCCATTTTCCAGTGACATACAATGGCATTTTAATGAGAACTCAAATATGGAAGTGGTGAAGATAAGCAAACATTGAACTCAAAGGTCCAGAATTAATTGCAGCTATTCAATGCTGTTGTGCTGTGTTCGTGGCTAGTTCCTGGCATGACAGAAGCAGTGGTGCTGATGATGCTATTACCATAAAAACTTTAAGCTTTGGAATATTTTTGAGCAGGACTTAAAGATGGGGTAAGAGAACTGGACAGAGAGCCATTGTGTGTGTGTTTTGTCATAGACAACAGTTACTGTTAACCAAAGTAAAAATACACCAATATGTCATATATGAGATTATTCAGTTAATCTATTTATTTGTATAGTGCACATACCAATGGACCTTTTTTAAAATAAGCTTTACAGAAGTATATAAACAGAAAAAAGTTTCATATCAAGTTAAAATTCATTTATTCCTATGAGCAAGCCGGAGGCGACCGTGGAGAGAAAAAAAACTAGCTGGGATAATATGAGAAAGAAAACTTTAGAGCGGGCATCACCAAATGGCAGACCGCGGTCCAGATCCGGACCGCGTGACTGGTCTGCCAGGACCTGTTAAAAATCTAATATCATATTAAGCATCTCCTTAATATAATCTAATATTATAAGATTATATAAGCTCTTTGATATTAATAAAAAGATAAATCTATCGTTCATGCGCAGTTAATCTAGTTATTACGACAGGAGCGTCATCAAAAGCCAAGCCAGAAACAGATTGTTTCTGTTCCGTACTCCAGAGCAGAAGGTGGCAGTAATGCACCTAATTACGCTGGCAGGACAATTAAGATTCTGCTGGCAGGACAGTTACATGCCCATTTCTCTCACTAGGAATGGAAGATGGAAAGGGAGTAAGGAGAGGTGGAAAGGAGAGAGGAAAAAGGGAGCTGCTCAAAGCTCTGCACTTTTCTTTTATTCAGTAAATTCTGCCCTGTTCTATTTTACTTGAAATGTTCTTTTGCCTAAGGTTCCTGTGTTATTAATGTATTTAATGTTTAAAAAAGTTGCAGCTCAAAAGTCTTTTGTTTAATTTTTTTCTTAAAGATTAAAATCACTTTTATTTTATTCAAAGGATTCTGAATGTTTTACATTACTTGAAATATAGGCCCTAAGTTCAGGCTGCACAAAGCTGTGTTTGCACTTTTTATTTATTTTATTCAGAAGAAATTCAGTGTCTGTTGTCTGTTACTTGACATGTAGTAAAGACAACTACAGTATTGTTTTCCATTTTTTCAAGTGTCATACAAGTTCAGACTTTTGAAAACACTTGAAATTTAACAATAAATTATATAGAAATGTATGTGTTATTTATTTTATTAACATGAGGGTACACTATTTTAAGTGACAATATAAGATTCGGACCTTTGCTGGGAGGAAATTTTAGTAACTGGACCTCTTTGAATTTTAATTGAATACCCCTGCTTTAGAGGAACCAGACTCAGAAGGGAACCCATCTTCCTTTGAGTGACACTGGACAGTAAATAATGTAAATGTACACAATGTCCTTTCTGTTACAGTTTATTGTGAATGATACCATTTAGAAAGTATGAGGAAGGCTTTGGAAAAGTTTTGTAATGATGGCTTAGAGCTACACTTTCTGTGATAGTATTAGGACTGCGATTGCAACAATGCCACAAAAGTTTTGCACTCAAGTCTCTATTATTGAACAGTTTAACAATCATTTTAACACAATAGACTTCTTGTTATAATTAGAATAAATTTCCCGGTTACATAATTGCACTTTTTTTTAAGAGGGGCTATGGTTACTCAAATGGTTAAGGGTATGGTTTGTTGATCAGAAGGTCAAAGTTCAAGCCCCAGCACTGCCAAGCTGCCACTGTTGGGCCCTTGAGCGAGGACCTTAACCCTTTCTGCTCCAGGAGCGCTGCATCATGTCTGACCCTGTGCTCTGACCCCAACTTTCTAAACTGGGATATGACAAGTAAAGGACTTCACAGTGCTGTAATGTATATGCAACAAAAATAAAGTCTTCTTTTTGACTACATAGTACACAGTTATAGAAGGGAATTCATTTATAATCACACTTTCTGCTGTCTCAGAGACAAGGATACGTTTCTGAATTAATATATTTCTGTTACGCTGCTTAGTGACCATTGCTTAAAATCTGAATTGAACTTAATGTTGAATTGAATTAAATGAATGTAAACTAATCATACTATAAATCTTTCTATCACATAAGCTTAACATTAAATACTCACAGGATGCACAGGATGGATTTTTTCTTTAAATTCAATAGAGTTAACTCTGCCCTGATATCATCTTAAATGCTGCTTAAGGCAACACAGGAGACCTTTAAGTGGACCTCTTCAACTTTTCAATGAGAATACAAAGTATTCTGGTGTGTTCTCAAAGTGTGGACTCATTGTGACAATGATATGATGCTTATTGATTGTGGTATCCCTTTCAGGCATGACTGTCTGCATCTTCTTTGGTCTGGACCCCTAGGCTGTAAGATTGAACAGTAGGACTGTGTTGTTGTAAGCCATTTCAGACTCATGGTAGCCCCTCGACCACAGTAATCTGTGTTTCAACTCTTCTCGTTTCAACTTTAGACAAATCATCAGACAGAAAAGATAAATAAAAGTAGGCCTTTTTATGAAAACAAACGAGTGATTAGAGTGGATATTCAACTTGGTGATAATGTCCCAGGAAAAAAAAAACTAAATAAGTGTTTACTTATTGCCATGTACATGGGATTTTTGAGCAGGTGTTTGCTCA